>NC_056728.1:140463041-140473041 GCF_019279795.1 Protopterus annectens
CCCGTGTTGGTTTAGTTCTTAAAATACTTTATGATACTTTATGGGTATAATATTCTGCATGATTATTGTTATTCTCCTTAAAGGCTGGCATCCAAAATCCCAGTCCCTCCTTAAAGGCTGGCATCCAAAATCCCAGTCCCTCTTTGTTTCTTGAGCTTCCCCCATGTTTCATCATCATCCCTTTCTACTTTGAATTATAGTTTTCTGCGTGTACTATGTATAGGAGTCTTAACTGTGTAGCTCTGAAATACCCCTTCAAATTGGATAATCCCAATCTGCTCTGTTCTGCTGGAAGATTAAGCTTATCCCACGTGACTCTTGCCATCTTCCCCTCCCAGATAAAGTTCTTCAGCTCTTTAGTAATTACTACCCATAACTTCTCCTCTGGTTGATAAAAATATGCCTGACCTATGTACAAGACTAAAGAGACTAAAAACATTTTACCTGCTTGTATCTTACTATCCATATCCATATAACAAAGCTTACATTTTCTCAGTTTTTGTATTATCATTTGTTCAGTCTCTTCCCACATATCCTTAGCTGCCACTCATCTGATCCAGATCACAGACTACTTTATGCATTTTACAGAAAGCAAGAAGTGGGCAAAAGGGGCAAATTTCATGAGCATCTCCATTTTCCAAATTTAGTGAGTTAAAGACAAGGTTTCATGACCTGAAGCAGCCACAAACCATAACATTTATTTGATATGACTATTGGGTAGCATAGGGTTTAAATCATATTTTTATTACTTATTTTGTTTTAAAATTGTTTTCATGATAGGTGAGCTGTTCCAAGAAGAAATCCTGCTCTGATGAAGTCCTGACTTATTGGATAAAAGCACTTAGCAATGTTTTTTTTCCTGTTGGTTTTACTAAAATGACTTATACCAGTTTGATTTTTGAGAAAGAGTTCAATGTTTGGTATCCTTTGCACGAGCTCTTGTGGTTGTTTGGTTTCTTGGGTCTACAAATCTTGGCCTAGCTATGCTCACTCACAAACATCATGCATACCTCTACTGCGTTCACTCAACAACTATGAATACTGTCCTAAATGTCATGAATACGGCCCTAAATGTCATATATACTGCCCTAAATGTTATAAATACTGCCCTAAATGTCATGAATACTGCCCTAAATGTCAAGAATACTACCCTAAATGTCACGAATACTGCCCTAAATGCCATGTATACTGCCCTAAATGTCAAGAATACTATCCTAAATGTCAAGAAGTGCATAATTATATCTATTTGCAAGCAAGACACCCCCTTGTAGCTATCACATTCAAAACACACTCCTGAAAATTGATCCTGTAACTAGGAATTTGGGCAACTATGTTTGCAATAAACTGTCCTTTGATCACCATGTATCCACTATTGTAAGGAAACCACTTGTCATTGCAAAGCTTATATCTAAACATATTGCCTCTAGATCCAAGGATGTAATTGTTCTACTGTGCTCAATACTAGGTATTAGAGGTAATATATATTTACTGACCATGGGATATGTAAGGCTAATCTATAACCAAATGGGACACGGCATTTTAAGCACAAAAAGAGAAACTGGCTAGGCTTAAAATCGCCTGCAAGGGGAGCTACCATAGTACTTACCTATGAACCTATGGAACCATATTCTCTTTCAATAAATCAAAGTACTTCTCTTACACTATTCAAATGTAATCTGGATAAACAGATGGATAACTGCAAATTCACCCACGGTTTAGTAGCACTATTTCTCGTGGATACAGGAAACATGTAAATGCCCCAGTATGTCATTATTTGGGCCATTGTTTGGGTTATTTCTGTGCAAAATATAATGGCTAAAATTATATGAATGATGTATTATATAATGTAAATAAATGAAAGTTGAATAAATACCCCCCACCCAAAAAAAAATATATCATGGGAATGTAAGGTTAGGCTTCTTGAGATCCTAACAGATCAATAGTAAACACCTATGAACCTATACAAATGAGATGTAACTGCACAGAAAATTTCATATACAGGGACAAAAAGAGTCTGTTACATTGTCACAATTTAAGTGCATACAAATTCTGTTACTGTATGGAGGCATAGCTATTAGTGTATGAATACATAGCATTTACATCCAGAACATGCTTTTTACAAATATTTCTGGCATGTGCTAGCTTAACAAGAGACAGTTGTGGTTTTATTAGGTTTTCTACAGTGAGTCATAGAAGTATTTATGAAAAGTAAGTCTTAATCAAAGTAAATTAAGAAAATATACAGCTGCAGTGTCGAATGTTTAAAGGCAATGTGTTAGTAACAGAAAACTATATAGCTGAAAAGGAAGGAAGTCACTCAGTCTATTTTGATAGATGGAAGGCAATTAAAACTATATAATTAGGTGATAGTGTAGTGTTTAGAGAGAGCGGTGTTAGTTTAGGTTGTGTTTGAGGGCCACCAAACATTAGAAATTGTTAATTATCTATGTTTTGTTGTGGTAATCTGTTAGTTATACATAGTATTGGTAGTCTCAGAGTACTAAATTTAGAGACTTGTCCACCAGGAGTAAGTCTTGCTTGGCTGGACAGGCTTTGTACTTTAACTGTGCCTTGGGGGTTAAACAATATGACTGAAGTATTTACATTCATGTGACATTTAGATATTTTTTTAAGATTTTTATCCTGAAAGTTATGTATTATTTTTATTTCTAGGTTGGATTGGTAGGCTGTTACAATTAGTTTAAGCAATTTTATAGAAACATTTCTTGCCTACTACATTTCTAAAATGAGGTTTTTGTAGTAACCGTTCTGTCAGAAGTACTCATCCATCCATCCATCCATCCATCCACAACCCCTTTTCCATTTTTGCACATGGGGTTGGGGTGTTACTTCACAGAGACAATCATCTAGAGCCAAGGTTTACACTGCTGGGTGGCTAGTCCTGCAGTGGTAGTTCTTCCATGCCACACACTAGCACACACACTTACACCAATGGGCAGTTTAGAGTGTCCACTCTACCTACTTTATGTCTTTGGAGAGTGGGAGGAAACCAGAACACCTGGGGGAAACCCATGAGAACTATTGCAGAGGTAATATGGTGAGGTTTTAGTTATTCAGATGTTACATTGTTAAACAGTGAGTGGCGATAACTGACAGATCAGCTTGAATGTGAAGGAAGATAATAGCAATGCTACAGGAAGCCCACTGACTTTTGTTTAGGTCAGTGTAGTGACATTCTCTGTGTGGTGACAGGTTACTAAAGTGACATATTTTATGTACAATTATTTGTAGGGGATGGCTGTTGTTTTCTGAATTTAAAGCACTTAATGGTAATCCATATTCTGTTCTAAGGTTTTGGTCTCATTTTCAACAGGTGGACCAGATCAGGTGGTTTACAGTTTTATATAAATTTTCTATCCCATTGTCTGGCACTTCAGCATGGAGGATTAAGGCTATAAGACACTAATGAGCTTCATTGTGTAGTCTTGGGTTTGATTCCCTCAGTTTCCATTAAGCTGCTGCGAGACCCTGGACAAGTCACTTAACTGATAGTGTTGTCAGTTTGACCATGCAAAGAGACACCTTTGCCTACTTGGTTTTCTAGTTAACAACTAAGCAAATAAAATATTTCTTTATTGTAACCTTGTGAACTATCAATTCGTCAGTCTCCTTATATTTATCATGTAACAAACTTCTTATAAGTTGTCATTGCCTGTTATATCTGCATATATCTCAAGTCATTTATTATATTGGAATTCTGTTTTCCCATTGCTGTGTCTATAATCTGGAATTCCATTCTTGATTTTAATACATACTCTGATCTTAAGATCTCAGATGCATTGGTAGATTAAACAAGCTTTCACAGTGTTTTTTTTTCTCTTGCCTTTCGTTTTGCCTAAAGTTGCTGCCAGCCAGAACCTCAAAACTATTGCTTATTTGTTAGTGAGCAAATAAATTAAACTGACACCAGCTGTCTTTTGCATAATATCTGCATTGCAGCTCCATCTGTCAAAGCTCTATGTGGGAATCAGATATGATTACCTCTGTTTACTTTTGTCAGAACTCTTCATTATTATATTTGTTTAGACCCTGTGGCCCATATGCATAACAATCTGAAATTTTCCTACATATCTGAATATATCTAAGGTGAAGTTCTTGTCAAACTGACATCAGCATGTAAGTTAAAGATACTGAAAATCGCCATGACCTTCTGAGGTCCTGACCTTGCAAAAATGACCAGTAACATGATATGGAGCAAACACAGACAAGACACATTTGAACTCAATGGTTACTTACTACATAGCTGCCATAACAGTAACCTATAGTTACTATATATATATAGTAACCTATGAACCTATAGCTGCCATAACAATTAAACCATAAAATAACAACAACAACAAAATCATTCCACTATGGTTATCATGATGAAATTTTATTAAACTTAAGGTTCTGCCTCATTAAGATGGGATACAGCTTACTTTTAGTAAAAGTCTATCTTTTCAGGCAATGTGCTGCGTTTTTATCATTACTGACGTATACAGACAGCAAAACAGATACAAGCTTGAATGTAGAATCACTGTGGAAAGTCATGTGCTAGCACTAATGGGTATCTGATTAAATTGTGTACACTTTTATATATATCCTGCTCCTAAAACAGGCAGCATAATTGAAGAAGTATTTTTCCTTTTGTTTTTAACTTCACATTAAATATCATCAAACTGTGTTATATATTATTACTAGTAGGTGGGGTTGGCACCCCCTTGTATCCTCCATTGTCCTTTTTAGAACTGGCTGTGTTGGGTTAAGGAGATGCTACCTAACCTTACAAATAGCATTAATGAAAAATAAAGTTTGCATATAAAATTTATTGGAGGTATATATCCTAAGGCAGAAGCACATAACTTTGATAATAACGCATTTGGTATGACATTTTTACTCTTAAAGCACTTTTGGGGGGTGGGTATGCATTTGAAATTAAAGCTACAAAATGCTGTGGCATAGTTGCTGAATGTAAAGTCCAGAGACAGCCTAGGAAGTGATGTACTGAGCATACTTTTGAAAACAAAGAAGCAACATAGTGCTAATAGAAAAAAAAAGTTTTTGAAGCAGGACTGTCAGAATCTAATGAATGTTGCTAGGACATAAAAACTATGGTATCTATGGATGCTTTCAAAATCGTATATAAATACACACATTTTCAAGATATAATCCTTTGTAAATAGTTCAACTTCTCTCTGAAGCATATCAAGAATAAGAATTATATTAAGATGCCACATATTTACAGGAGCTGAACTTTCTTGCACTTTAATGTTTTCTCCGTTCAGAAATCTCAGATACTGCAGTAGACTGTTACTGCATGTTACCCTCAGGAAAACTCCTTTAATGAAGATGTAATGGTGGGCAGTGCCAAAGCCTTTACAGAAATCAGAAAGCCATGCTAGGACTGCCTGATTTATCCACATGTTGTCCGTAGCACAGAGCAGTGAAGTTCTGATCCCTTGCCAGAGGTCAAAAACCAATGGCCATTATCAGAAAGGATAGAGGTTTGCACAATGTGATAAGTTGTTGCTGGTCTACCATGTGACAACATGCTTAGGAGGCAGTGAACCTACAGACGTCCAGGCATCAATAATACCCATTTATTAACCAGAATGGCCTACTGGACACACAGTCACTTTTCAAGGGTGGCCTGGGAGCAATGCCTCGTTAAGTGACTTGCTCAAGGTCAGTCGTTAGGCAAATGCGAGCTGAGGGAATCAAGCGCTGCAATACAGGCGCTATGGCTTACAGCCTCTGTGCCAACCGCCAGCATAATAGTCAATAATGTCTTCTGTCTGGAAAGGTACGGCTGTAGCGTGTTTCTAAAATTTGGGGATTATTATTTTCTGTAAACGTCCATTCACTTGTCGTTTGTCTGGCTTCATGATGGTGTTGGCAATGAATTGAAGAATACTGCTGGTAGCTCAGGCTTTTGTGGGTCACTGCAGTTAGTACTGTGTCAAGCAGAAGGTCAACTGTAGGGGGTTGTCATAAGGAAGATGGAAGGGTAGGGCACACACTACTGTGCTGCTATCAGGAACTCAGACAGCCACAACGCACTAGCTAAACATAGCTTATCATGTCCTGGCTTTATTTGTTTTAAGTTTCTAGTTGTTGAAAAGGTTAATTTACTTTTTGGTGATGCCAACACTTTACTGGAGGTTAGAGAGTTGCTATGGCAACTTTGACTTAATGCAGGCACTCCTCCTGGTCTCAACAAAAATTTGAATATTAAGTGTGCCTTAAAATGGCTTTGTTAATGTTATTGTTTCTGATAGGCATTACCAGGTTATTTTACTCTACTCATTGTTCTTAAGGACTGCCTACTTTCAGTCCTATTTATATGTTGTTCTGAATTCCATTCATTTTCTGATGAAGTCCTTACTACTAATAAAGGATGAAAGCACTAAATACTGGCTCTTGAGTGTTTTTTGTTCCATTTTAGTGTTCGTGCCTGTTTTATATTGAAGAAGTTTGTTTGTTCTATATATATATATATATATATATATATATATATATATATATATATATAGTAACAAGTAAGGAGGTATCAAACCACGGCTGTATAAAATATAGTAATTTTAATAAAAGAAACAAATGGTGAGTGCTTTCGTGGCACCAGCCACTTCATCAGACATTTAACAAATGATGTACTACAGCATTTATACTCAACTCATAGACTACAACAATTAAGCAAGTAATACTTAAAGTCATACATCACATAAAAACTATTAAAAACTATTAAAACTAAAACAAAAATTAAAAATGGCATATAAAATAACACAACATGTTATGGAGCTTTATAAATCAATTTTCATAAACAAATAGGGCTACCTATATTCTTATTTCTTTATTTCTTTAGGTCCCTACTCACTAAAATGGGTTTAATATTAATTTTATCATTCAAACTTTTCCCAGTATTAGCCCGTAGCCTTATAATCCACTCCAATTCTCTAGTTTCAATCCTATTTTTGACACCCCCACCTCTATCAGTGTTATACACCTTATCTATTACTTAAAATAGGAATTTATGTACCTCACCATACCCCCTAATGTGTCTCGCTAATGCATTTGTCTCAGCTCCTCTTGCAATGTCATATAAGTGTTCTCTCATCCGGTCCCTTAATCTTCGTGTTGTCATACCAACATAGAAAGCAGAACAGATGATACAGTGTGCTAAATACACAATATTAGTGTTGTTACAATCAGCTAATTTTTTAAATATAAACTCCTTCCCCATATCTGGTTTTAAAAATTTACCACTAATGTCAATAAATCTACACAATTTGCATTTGTTGCACGGGAAAGTTCCATACCTATTTACATCTTCTCCCTTTTCATTAATGGACTGAGGTTCGCAAAGTAATCTCTTTATAGATTTCGTGTTTTTAAAAGCAAACCTTGAGGCTTCTCCCACCAATCGTTTCACATCATCATCAGCACATAGTATGTTTCAGTTCTTCCGATATACATCAAGTAGAGATCTAACATTACTGGAATAAGATACCTGCACTCTCAGAGGTTTCTGGGTATCAGTCTCTGCATTTACCATAGTATCTATTTCTGAGAAATAGGGCTTACCTATTCCTTCCCTCAGCTCAGATAAATCAGCCAAATGCATCCTGGACCTCTTTTCCAGTGTACCCCCTATGTATGAACCTATCCTTCATACGTTTTAACTCTTCATATTTTGTTTGATTGGCTGTTAATCTCGATGTTCTCAAACCTTGACCTCTAATAGTGTTCTTAAAAATATGCCTCGGATGCATGCCCTATCTGTGGAGATAACTATTCCTATAACACTCTTTCCTATAAATTTCAGTTTCCAATATACCTCTGCTCCTCTGGAGTATCTTCACATCCAGAAAATCTATAGCATCATACACATACTTTATTGAAAATTTAAGGAAACTTGTACTATTATCCAGCCTATAAAAATGCTGAAAATGAGGCTACATCACCTCCCCATAAAATAAAGAGATCATCCACGAACCTCCTGTAGAACTTCAGGTGCCCTCCCATCTCATTGAGTAGGGCTTCCTTTTCCCACATAGCCATAACAATATTGGCATAGCCATTTGCACATGAAGTGCCAATGGCTACGCCATCCTTCTGTCTATATAGGCTCCCTTCAAACAGAAAGATATTATTTTCCAGTATTAACTCCATCAATAATGATAGTAAATCAACAGTCTGAGCATCATATGTTCCATCCTCCATCAAATACTGTTTAAAGAGTCCTATACCTTTATCATTGGGAATAACCGTGAACAGAGATTTCACGTCAAGAGTGATCATGAGCCATTTCTCTTCAACAACTGAATCCCTAGTGTAAGCATACAAATATTTTAAAAATTGTTTCATGTCAATCAATATAAATGCATTCTTTCTCAGTGCATTCTTCAAATGGTATTCTACAAAGATGGAGAGGGGCTCCATACACCATCCCCTCCCTGAAACAATAAGACTCATGTGGGGTAATTTAGGATGTTTATGAATCTTGGGGAGTCCTTGCATAATGGGTATAACTGGTTTCTCTATTATAAAGTACTTAAATAACTCTAAGCTGATGAAGCAACACTGTAAACATTCAAAGAGTGCATTGTGTATTAACATACTGCTTCTAATCACCTGTTGACAATCTACTTTCTGATAAAAGGTAGCATCATTCAACATCCCGAGCATAGCTCCTTTGTAAAAATCATAATCCATCACTACTAAAGAGCCACCTTTATCAGCAGGTCTCACAGCGATGGAATGATCCTTGCATAAAAAATCTAAGGCTGTTTTTTCTCCTCTGCTCAAATTATAAAAACATTTGTTAGAGGCAGCACTATCATGTAGCTTATAGATTTCTTTTATGCACGCTTTCTCAAAAGTCTCGATTGCGGCATTATTAGCAGGAATATAGCTACTAGGTTTCTTAAAAACATTTATAAAGTCATTACTAGCATTTATATTACCAAACTGACTTTTTAATATTAGATTTCTAGTAAACATCTTAAGCTCTATGATATTATTAGTCATATCTATTCTACTTGCCAGTATAAAAGATTTTCCCTTATTCAGTACATTTATTTCATGTTCTGTCAAAGTCCACTGTGATATATTCCACACTAATGGACACTCGCCTACTGCCACATTCTCTTGAGCATCAGGGGCTGCTCCTCCTCTATAGATGCTTTCCGTTTCATTTGTCCTCTGCTTAAGGAATGGTTTCGAAAATTTGGAGTGCATGTGGGGTATGGTGACAAAGGAGCCATACTACCGACTGAAGCAGACGAAGGACAACTACTATCAATTGTGATGGATGAACTCTGGTCAGCATATTTACTTCAAGCTCCTCTATCAGGCCTTTCTGTCACACTATGCGCCACAGGGTCAGAGGAGGGTGTGGCTTGAGTTGATGTCGCTACATTCGCGTTCTCTGCTGCATCTCTCACATGAGGACTAACAACTTCAGTGGGTTGCTTGGCAACCATTTGCGGCCCAGTAAACTGGCAATTACTATTACTGTTCACAGTGTTGTTACATTCTTTGGGCCAAGCAAAGACACGCCCACTAGAAAAATCTTGCTAATCTCTTTGAATTTACTTCTTCTTGTATCCCATTAACTGTTGGTCATATGGAGTTATAAGTTCCAAAACATAATCAAGTTTCAAATCGACAATAGCATGTGGGTACTTCTCATACAATTCTGTTTGCATTTTACAAATATTGGAAGATAAATTAAGTTCTTCTGCCTTAAAATAATCTATTAACAGCTGCATATAGTTAATTTGCTGCCATTTCAATAGCAGATATTTATACATAGTTCCATAAGTGGGCATTTTCAATACCAGCAAACCACAAGGGACTATCTTCAGCTTCAAGCAGGCTTCAAAATAGAGTCTTTGTGATTGAAGTCGTTTCAGCTTACATAAGTCACTCTCCAATTTAAACAAATCCTTTTTCATCACAGCAACCACATACTCACTGTTCTCTTCATACTGCAGGTTGT
>NC_056728.1:140483041-140683041 GCF_019279795.1 Protopterus annectens
CTGTGTATCAGATTGTAAAAAGTCCCAGTAAGTTACAATGTGGCATCCTAAAGCCTCTTTTTATCTGAAGTTCCTTCAACACTACGTGTTAAATATAAGATATAAACTGCTGCATAAATGTCAAAAGAATCTCCTTAGTTGTAACACTGGCTCATACTGCTGGTATTGGAGATGCACATCTAAATCATTTCATTCTGTACAAGCATCACCCCTTGCAAGAAAAAGCTTCTGAACACTTGAAGTAATGGATTGAGGATCTTCAGAGACAATCCATAAACTGATCTTATACTTTGTGAAGAGCATTTTGATAATTCAGTCTGTATATCACTGAGAACAGAGCAGGGAAACAGTGGAATGCATTTATTTGTAGGGACAAAAAGGGAAGCTTAAATTTCAATGATCATATATTATTAGTAGGATATGAAACACTGGGGACTGGCAGTACCTGCAATTTCAAGAGAAATAATTGTCTGTTCAGAATTTGCTAGCAATTGAAGCAGTTGGAGAATTTTAATGATAAAGGCAATGAGATATGCAATTTGAACACTATGTTAACTTAAAGCATGGCACTAGCCAAAGACCAGAGAATAATGTTTTTTAATCTTATTTTCAATGTTTCAGGTTGCTAATTTAGCTGAAACTTTGATTGGCAAGAGACTAGTTGAAATGCTATTCTGGACATATTGGATATGTTTTATATGCTATTTGCAACTGTGTTGTACATGTATTGCTGCAATGAATAACACTCTATACACATTTCACAGTATATTGTTCAGGGATTTTTTTTTGTAGTTGGTTTGTACTTACTTTGTTCTCAATTTAGAGCTTCTTTCACAGAGAATTTGATTCCAATGTAACAGACAAGATCTAAAGGTTTGATGCTGGACTCTGCACTCCATCCCACATTTGTTTCTTTTCCACTATTTCAGTGAATAGAAAGTGGATAGCAGTGTGGTAAAAGAAATGGACTGATAATAGTATAAATCTGAGTGTAACGTTACTGGCTATATGCACTTGTGTTTGTCAACACTGTGTTTAGTGCATCTGCCCATCATTCCAGCCAGCTATTCAGATCAGCTTAGGTGTGTTCTTCTACCTGATGTTCTTTGGTATGTGGGCTATGATTTTATGCATTTGATATGTTTCTTACTTTTGTTTCTTGAATGTTTTATTAAAGTAACTGTAGTGCCAGTTTTTACTTTTTTACTTTGGATGATTAATCAGGAACATGATAGAAAAGGAACATTAACAAGTGAGCAGCATAGCCCTTATGTAACACAACGTCTTACAGCTACCAGTCTAACAAGTACTGCGTATGCAGATTTTTTGGCATCATATGTACTTCTTGTTACATGGTAACTAGCAAGAGTGACCTGACAAAGCTTCATCTTTCTGTACCTGTCTTAGTTTTGTTAACATTTTTTATTCTTTTTTTTTTTTTCAAAAGAATATATGTTGCAAGTTAGAAGTATAGACGGGGAGGGGCAAAAATGCAGCTGCCGTGCTAGAAAGCTACTGGGGCACAATCAAGAAGTGAAAGTTTCTGCATTTTTTGTGTACCCTCATTTCTGAATGGTGGTACAGAAATGCACTTTAGTGCTTCAGTGCTTCATGTGCGGTACGCTGTATCAAGCCATTTGCTACAAATATAACACGTGGCTCAATGCACACTGTGTTACTAGCAAAAGAGACTGGATCCTGACTATATGTTATGTGCAGTGAGTCTTTGTCAGTTTCGTTACTGTATGAAAAGATGTCAGACTGAGTTTGGTTTCTTTAACTGGCATTGTCTTGCCTTAGCTTTCTTACTCTTTCCAGTAGTGCAGTGTTGTTTATGAATGCCTGACTGGAAGTAGGATTCAGGGCACATCTTGTTGTAATGGTTGCAGCTCACTTCTGTTGTAAGCATACCTCCATTTAATTTTTTTTCTTTTTTACATTTGTACTCTGCTGGAGTACCATTCTTCACGGTAGCAGCCGGAAAGAATGGTTCATTCATTTCAGTTCATGAGCAACAATTCAGAAGAAGCTTGACACCATTAGAGAAAACAAATACTCTGGTAAGCTTAACAAGCAATTCAGCAGATCCCCTGTTTCAGTGAAAAGCCACAAGAATTTAAAAACTTAACTAGATGCTTACATTCATCTTGTCACTTTCAGCTTTAATTGTCAGTAAACTAGCAGATACTAAGCGTTATAATGCTTTAATTTATTATCTGAAATGCAATCTTACATTTTCAATTTTTAATTTTCCTTTAAAACATTTGCATACTAAAATAAACCTGGTTTGCATTCGTTATTATTAACATTTCAAAAAAAAAAAAATGCTATTGCTTAATACAGATTTTAGTCAATGTCATATTTACCAGCATCATGTTTGGCTTTGCTAAATAATATGCATTACGGAACTTTTCATTTGACTATTATGGATTTTTTGTATAAATCATATTGATGGAAGCATATTTTATAATCATGTTACAGCTTTGTATAGAACTCTAAGTACCTATCCTACTCTGGGGATTTATTTTTAAGAAGATGACAAGTATGTTCAGCAACTTAAGCATTAATATATTTAAATTTAATATTGAGGCTTTTTAAAAAATACTTTTGTTGGATAACTTTAGCTTTTGAAATAAAATTCATCATTGTCCATGCAGTTCACTTATAAGCCTACCTTTAATCATTTCCAAGAAAATGGTTGTACTGCTTGGCTTTTATTCTCTGGCATAGATAACACTAGAATGCTATGTTGAGTGTATATCAACTACATTACTTTTAAGCAATGCATTATTATTAACTGATCATAGCAAATTAAGAAATGGACTTAGCTATTTTAATTAAAGTTTTATTGACCTGAGATTATTTCAAACTAGTCAGAATCCCTGAAACAAAATTACCAAATGATTTGAGCTGAAAATACGTAGACTGAAAATAGTTCTTCGTAGCACTGCCAATGTAATCTGCAAAGAATCTTTTTAATTTGTTTAAGAATTTCAGTGTTTATTGATTTTGTGGAACTGATATTCATTCTTTCATTTTCATTTTGCCTCCTTAATCTAGATTAGGGTAGAAGTGGTGCCAGAATCTATTATGCACTCAACGGGCTACAGGTAAGGAGACCAGTCCTAGATCGGACATGGCCTCTTCAGAGGATACACAGTAATACAATCCCTAACTGCTCACGCAAACATCTTACATCAGTTTACATAAACTTGTAACTTAACTAGTCCTGCCTTCCTCCTATTTGACTATAATTACATTTTGTGTATTGAATCTGTCACTGCCTGATAGATAAGAGAGAAAAATTAAAGAAATGCTGTGTTGGTCCTCCAACAGAAAACACAAAGAGTGTCCACAAAAAGTAAAAATACACAGGAACAGGTGAAAGGTGCGGTACAAGAAAACTGTGTAAACTTTAAGTAAAAAACAAGTACCGAACCAACACGGCTAGGCAAAAACTCTACTGAACAAAAAAGATAGTGATAAAAGTAAATGCTTTTGCGATAACACTATCGCTGAAGCTAGCCACTGCTTCAGTTACTTTTTTAACAAAATTAATGAGGTTAACAAGTCAGGACTTTCCTTTGATAAAGTTAAATTAATGAGGATCCAAGGTTAACAGAATTTCAATGTCCAGATAATGTGCTCCATCGCTTCACATATGGGGTAAGTGAGACTAATGGGTCTATAGCTACCAGGGTCCATGGCTCGGCCACCCTTGTGTAATGGCATTACAATAGCTATTTTACCGTCTTCAGGAATATGACCAGTGGAGAGGCTTAGATTAAATAGTGTATGCAGGGATTGAGAAAGGCCATATTTGGCACTGATAATCAGGCACCCTGGTATGCTGTCAGGGCTCATGGATAAGCATTTTTAGGTTTTGAAAGGGCTGAGAGAACTTGTTCCTTAGCAATTAAAGGAGGTGGCTGAGACTGTGAAACCTGTGGGATAGCTACAACTATAGCTGGACTAAATTTCTTAGCTAGCATGTTAGCAATTTCCTCTGGGTCAGAGAGTATAGCATTATTTACTAGTTGGATGGGAAATGGGAAATTCACCCCGGGGATCACTTCTGTGGCTCTGCTCGACAGGGGCATAGGAAAATAATTTTCTTGGGTGGCGAAAGCCAGGGTACATTTTTTGGCTAGGTTTGTATGGGCCCTAGGGCCGATAGCCTAGTACCTACCTATGAACCTACGAACCTATTATTGTGTACTAGCTCTGAACACTGTTGGGTGTTCGTTCTTAACTTCCTGACATAATTAGGAAAGATTTACAGTTAGTTTTGTTTTGTTTTAGTAGCTATTTTACGTTCATACTCAGCTTTGAGCTTCCTAACGGTTCCCTTAAGCTCTTTGTTAGTTTGCTTAAGTGTGTTCTTCAGTTACGTAGAATAAGATCTCTTATAAGCATTAAGCAGTTTATTTATCTTGTTATATAATTTATTTATATGGATATTCAACCACAGAAATGTATTTTAAACATCTCATTTTATTTTTTGTGGATAGGGATTGCTTTATCAATACAACTATTTTAGAGGAAGTAGAAGTCAGAGACGTAGGTAGCAGCTTTATCAACAGGATCTTTCAGAGAAGGATTTCAGTAGAATTTATTTAAGTTATCAAGTAAATGAAGAAGGTTTGCTTTTGAAAAGTCCCTACAGAGCTATCTGCAGAGAAAGTGCCACCAGTTTCAAAGGAAAAGGTCACTAAATTATGGTCTGATTTAATAAGGTATGATGATACATATGGAAGTGTGTAAGAAGTGATCACATTTAGGATGGTTAACTATTTATGAAAGAGAGTCAGCATTTATAATGTCAAGGACGTACAGGGCATGACAACCATTAGCAGTATAGGTCAGCCAGTTTATTGATGGATAGTTGATGTCTCCCAGTAGAAGGGTCTTGGGTATAAAAATTATTTCAGCTAATGAGTTAAGATGGCTATCATGGTTAGAAGGGGGGCATATAAGGCATTCTATAGCTAGCTGTGAAGTGGTAATTTGTCTTAGAAGGGGAGCATATAAGGTATTCTATAGCTAGCTATGAAGTGGTAATTTGTCTTGTTAAGAGTGATTTGGACTTCTAGGAGTTCCCATGTGATTTTCCAAGGACACTGTTGTGAGGTGATGATATCCGTGACAAATACTGATACTGTCACACAATTGCCAGTGGGTCTGAAGATGTGATAGGCATTATATACAAGAATAGAGGGAGTGCTTTCATTGCTCTGTAACTATGTTTCTGTAAATATACATATAAAAATGTGTTCATGTTGCAGGAAAGCCTCAAGTTCAGGCATTTTGTTAACACTTCTGGCACTGAGTAGTGTCACATTAGTATGTTCCAATTTAAGATTTACTAGGTTAGAATGCCCATCAGATGGACTTTGCCAAAAAAAGGCAATATGGGGACAGCAAAGGCTTAAGCCCAAATGCAAAAGTGTTAGAAAGAGAGGTGCAGACCACCCTGACAAAGCAGGAAGACATGGCAGCCATCTTATCCCAAGCTGACACATACTGGATCTGATAAGAATGACACCAGCTACATAGCCAATTATTAAAGTCAATTATCATGTCTTTGAATCTCAGCATCATTCTGGGTGATGGCAAAATAACACTCAAGACCAGTGTTTTTCCTGCCTCAGACACATTCATAGCAAGCTCAATTATATCCTTATGTATGTCCCTCTAAGGTCTTTCACCCCTGCATGGACAACTATTATTTTGTAATCATATTTTCCAGGATGGAGAGATCTAAGAGCCCTTGTTGCATCCCAGGTCCTGGCTCCAGAAAAAAAACAGCTAACTGTCACCTTATTCTTATCCAGCCTGGAGACCATGGTGTCCGTATGCCTTACAAAAAGGTCATCTATTCCTAAAACATTACTGTGGTTTGATGTACTCTCAGTGGGCCATAAGGGCTTGGAGTGTGCACTCTTGTGACTGTTAGAGGTATGCATCCTAGGTGTAGGTTTGCAGGGTGAAGATAGGTGTGTATACTAATGTCTGAGGTTTTTTAGTCTTTAGCCTGGGAGGCTTAGGAAGTGTTTTCTTACCAACCTCAGCATAAGTTGGTTTAGTGGAAGATCTCTGTGCTATATGTATATGTGTTGTGCTTACCAAATGTGTTCTGAGGTGAGACGGTATCCTCCAAACTAAGTCAATGTTTACACCTCTGACATACTGAAACATTGTGAGGTAACAATAAACAGTTTTCGGTAAACATGAAGCAGTTACTACACTGTCTCAAAATACCTAATGATAGGCTGGCTACAGAAAGGGAAACAGCGGTCTGAGGTTCCATACTGTCCAGTATAGATGAAGGGGGGAAGAACAGCTGGCAGATTCCATACTGTCCAGTACAGATGATGGGATATAGGTCAGCTGAGAGATTCCATACTGTCCAGTACAGATGATGGGATATAGGTCAGCTGAGAGATTCCATACTGTCCAGTACAGATGATGGGATATAGGTCAGCTGAGAGATTCCATACTGTCCAGTACAGATGGTGGGTTATAGGTCAGCTGACAGATCCAATACTGTCCAGTACAGATGAAGGGGTATAGGATAGGTTAAGAAGTGGATAACTGACTGGACTAGAAAAAGGTGATAAACTAGAATATACAAAAGGATAAAGCAATGAGTTGTGACTACTGTACTGTACTGCTGCAATGTGCAAAAAAGGAAATGTAAATCTGACAGATTATATAGGGTCAATAAGGAAATCAGTAACAGTCACAGATTCACAAACAAAAAGGCTTCACGAACTGTTAAAACACAAAAACCGAAGAGATAAAGCTGGAAACTGCCCAACCAAAATGTAAGCAGTTGCACAAATCAGATGTCCTTAAACGATTAGCTTAACACAATTTTATTCGTGTTTTCGGAACCGACTATGCGTTTCCTTCCTCAGAGAAACAGACCAAGCAAAAATAAATCAATAATAAAACAGTCAGACCCAACCCTTTCATTTAAAAAGCCTAAAAGTGTCATGTGATGCTAATTAAATTTTGCAGCACTTGACTTTAATTAACTAATCTACTAAAAAATCTTAAGCAATCTTAAAAAATGTGTATGTTCACATAACAAACATGGCATCGCAAATTGTTTCAAATAATTAGAGCAACTCTGCGGTTTATCTGTAAACGTGAATAATTATTATTATTATTAAGATGTTCGCTGATATACGGTTCAATGACCTGAGTTGTTTATCACATTTAATAGCTCCATTAAAAATCAAATACACTAAACTTGTTGTACAATGCATCTTGAATCAGTACTTCAAGTAATAAATCTGTTACAAATAATGACTCTATTAAAAATATGTAATCTCGCCCAACAAAACGTGCGGAAGACCTCAAAAGTCAACTTTCGAAGGCTATTTACACAAAGAATAACTACCTACTAAATATAAAATACTAAAATACTTTTAATACCTTTAAACTAGGGGTTCCTTCCAACAAATAGCTACATAATATTAGGCCAACAAAAATAAATGAGCTCTATCAAGCTAATGCAGGACCACTTTGACCAAAGCCATGCATCATTAAAGCACCCATCCAATGAATAAGGGCATCTTTATCTGTTGCATGAAAGTTTTTTTAAAACACTAGCAATGGATAAATGCTCATTAAGACCTGGGGGGAATGTGGCTCCAGTTCTAATTTGCCAACTTAATTCTTCTATTTCTAAACTAATTTGCCATGGTCCAACAAAAGGGGCATCATCTATCTTTTTCAGCACCATAAAATCAAACTTGTGGTTCGGGAATTCCACAATGTGGCTAGCAAGTGCATTATTAGTATCCCCTTTTGAGATAGCATAATAATGCTCATAAATGCGCTGTTTTAGTTTGCGCTCAGTTTTCCCTATGTAGAACGCGTGGCATGCTGTGCACGTCGCTACATAAACTAGAGCTTTAGTGTTACAATTGTATTTGCCCATTAGCTTATACTGAATTTTATTAACTAATGCTGTAGTTCCTACCTTGATATACTTGCATTGTGCACAGCAGCCACACTTGCTCATCCCTAGAGTGGAACTCCTCATTTTAGATCTACCAGTTTCTAAAAGTGTTTTCAGATTGACCCCCCGCCTAAAAGTGATAGCTGGTGGGCCATTACAGATATTCTGAACATTTTTGTCATTTGAGAGCAACATCCAATTTTTACTCAAAATGTCCCTTATAAAATGATGGTCTATTGAAAAGGTACATAAAAATCTAAGATTGTTATTCGATTGACTAAATTGGATGCTGCCTGCACTATTACCCCCTAACTCACTATTGTGGTTAATGACATAGTGAGAGAATAAAATAGGGCTAAAGTGTCCCGTTCCACGTTTATACTCAACTTCTTCTGTAACTTCTTTTATTAATTTTGTCGGGTAACCCCTATTGCTAAACATATCACCGAACTTCCTGCATTCTGAATGGAAGTCATCATCATCAGTTACCATTCTCGCCGCCCGCACCATCTGCCCTTTAACAACTGCTTTCTTTTGATGGTGCGGATGGCAACTTGAGAAATGCAGGAAACCATTGGAGTATGTTGGTTTTCTGTAGATATTGCTCTTAAATCTCCCATTCAAACAATCCTTATGGAGCATGATATCCAAAAAACTGATTTCAATGTGATTGAAGTTAAATGTAAACTCCAAAAAATTAGTTAGATTAGTTATGGATTCAATGAATTGAGGAATACTATCCGAATGCCCCTTCCAAAGAATGAACATGTCATCCTGGTACCAAGTGTACCAGGTGACATGAGTTCGAAACATGGGATTTTGAAACAATACTGTGTTTTCCCATTGCGCCAGGACACAATTAGCGTACGCCCCTCCACAGGGTGAACCCATGGCTACCCCTGATGTCTGTGTATAGATCCGGCCTTCAAATTTGAAAGTGTTGTTATGAAGAATAAGCTCCAAAAATGTCTCAACCAAATAAATGATTTTATCATTGACTTTTCTATCAAACAGGAAATCCCTAATCCACTCCAGGCCTATGTTATGTGGTATCACGGTATATAGATCCTTTATATCAACCGTGAGGAGCACAAGGGGAGGATCAAATTGAATTTTGTTAATAGCATCTAAAAAACTCCAAGAATCCTTACAGATATGTTTTTCCTTTGCTAGCAATGGCTTGAGTAAGGTGTCAACATACTTAGCACATGCACTAGTAATGGATCCTCTACCATCAACAATAGGCCTGAAGGGTGGGTCATTGGTGGACTTATGAATTTTAGGTACTCCAAAAAAGACTGGTAACCTAGGTGATATGATAGTTAAATAGCTATACAGGTCAGTGTCAATATACTCCTCCAGAAACAGATCTTCCAAGACATTTTGGATCTTCCTGTGAGCTATATTGATTTCGTTGACACTGCTCTCCTGATAAGGCCCTTGCTCTAAGTGTGTTAAAATTTTCTCAACATAGGCATAATGGTCCATAAAAATGAGCCCATTCCCTTTATCGGGTTTCATCACTCTAATGTTACAGTCTTTCAGAGTACAAATCAAGTCCCTGTCCTGTGCTGTTATATTTGGTTTGTTATTGTTATGTGGAGGGCGGCTGGTAGCCAAGTGTCTAAAATCTAATTTACATGCTAGATCAAAAGCCTTTAAATTCTGTGTAAGGGGTGGATTAAAAACACTAGCTATCCTGAAGGGGTTTACTAACCTAGGCAGATTCCCTAGTAACATCCGTAAATTCAATTCACGTACAAACAATTTCAAGTCTATAACTGTTTTCACCATGTCAAAATGTGTGTCCGGGACAAAATTTAGCCCTTTCGAAAAAAAATTACACATATTTTGATCAAAGTCAAGAGAAGTGAAATTGTATATTTTAAAATCCCCTTCGGTGCTGTGTATGATTCTTAGACTCGTTCCAGAGGGGATTACCTCTTCCTCTGGTTCCTCTTGTTCTTCGGGGACTGATGGTTCCCATTCGACCTTAGATTCCTCTGATTGGAATCCTGTCCTTGCCGAAAATCCTCAGCGGGCAAGGGCTCACTAGTATTGTTGTTGTTATTATTTTGGATACTATGATTGCCACCTTTAGTATTATTATCATCTTCCCCCTGAACCTGGTTACTACCTCCCTGGCCATTAATGCGTGGTTCTTGACCCACAACTTTCCGTCCCACTGGGAGCTGGTTAGTGGAAGATGGAGGTTGGTCACTCCCCTTTACCTGGTGAGTATTACCAATACCTCTAACAGCATATTTGGTCTGGTTTACTAAAGGTGGCTGTGGGTAAGCCTTACTGTTGGAATACTGAGAAACATCCCGCTCAATCTTCCTTTTCTTGTTGTTTGATAGTTTAAGCATTGTTGCATCAATACTGGAAAAGATGCGTGAATATTCATATCTGTATCTATTAAAGTTTAAATTATTCTTAATGTCATGTTCCAACAGCTCTAAATCTTTTTGATAACTAGCTATTTGTTGTACATAATGACTTATCATTGTTTGCATAAATTCGAACCCTTGTTTGTCAAAAAGATTCAGTAGTTGTTTGTGGAAATCGGAGCCATTAGTTAGTCCTACAGGGAACCTCCATTGCCTGAGGCCCTTGGGAACTATTTGTTTTTCCAAACATTCCTCCAAATATGCCACCTCCAATTGTAGCTTCCTACATTTAAATAATTTATAGTCAAACTCGCTGATGTTAAGGGTAATATCAGTAGGAATACCTTCATGTTGTTGTGCAGTGCCTTCCACATACTGAACGTTGGGCGAGAAAAAATACTTTTTACTTAGGAATGTATTCAGAGAAAGTGTTGAGTTCTGTTCATTCTGTATTAAACCATTCCCTTTACTTGTTTGTCCACATTGAAGCGCACCATGTGCTTCAAATAATGGAGGGTTAACATTTTGTAGCTGGCGAAAATCTCCATTGCTGCTACCCTCACTATTGACGCGCCTACTATGTACGTCCGGATGTCGGTTGAGATGTTGTGAATGACGTTCCTGCTCCTCCGTGCCTGAAACAGGCACTGCATTCACATTTCCACCCTTTATACTGCAGTCGAAATGATCAAACCTCTGTGTCAAATGGTCCAAACGCCCCATGATCATTTGTATTAGGACCGTTAAATTGCCCTCATCGGCATTCGCCTCCACAATACCACGGGCTGGGCTGTTTACTGCGTTGTCGATGAAATCTCCCTGTTCCAATTGCTGAGAATACAGCAGAGGGGATGTAGGATTAGGCATACCAGCTCTCTCCGCGTTGGCCATACACAAACCACAAACAAAAAGGCTTCACGAACTGTTAAAACACAAAAACCGAAGAGATAAAGCTGGAAACTGCCCAACCAAAATGTAAGCAGTCGCACAAATCAGATGTCCTTAAACGATTAGCTTAACACAATTTTATTTGTGTTTTCGGAACCGACTATGCGTTTCCTTCCTCAGAGAAACAGACCAAGCAAAAATAAATCAATAATAAAACAGTCAGACCCAACCCTTTCATTTAAAAAGCCTAAAAGTGTCATGTGATGCTAATTAAATTTTGCAGCACTTGACTTTAATTAACTAATCTACTAAAAAATCTTAAACAATCTTAAAAAATGTGTATGTTCACATAACAAACATTGCATCGCAAATTGTTTCAAATAATTAGAGCAACTCTGCGGTTTATCTGTAAACGTGAATAATTATTATTATTATTAAGATGTTCGCTGATATACGGTTCAATGACCTGAGCTGTTTATCACATTTAATAGCTCCATTAAAAATCAAATACACTAAACTTGTTGTACAATGCATCTTGAATCAGTACTTCAAGTAATAAATCTGTTACAAATAATGACTCTATTAAAAATATATAATCTCACCCAACAAAACGTGCGGAAGACCTCAAAAGTCAACTTTCGAAGGCTATTTACACGCGTTCTACATAGGGAAAACTGAGCGCAAACTAAAACAGCGCATTTATGAGCATTATTATGCTATCTCAAAAGGGGATACTAATAATGCACTTGCTAGCCACATTGTGGAATTCCCGAACCACAAGTTTGATTTTATGGTGCTGAAAAAGATAGAAGCCTCTTTTGTTGGACCATGGCAAATTAGTTTAGAAATAGAAGAATTAAGTTGGCAAATTAGAACTGGAGCCACATTCCCCCCAGGTCTTAATGAGCATTTATCCATTGCTAGTGTTTTAAAAAAACTTTCATGCAACAGATAAAGATGCCCTTATTCATTGGATGGGTGCTTTAATGATGCATGGCTTTGGTCAAAGTGGTCCTGCATTAGCTTGATAGAGCTCATTTATTTTTGTTGGCCTAATATTATGTAGCTATTTGTTGGAAGGAACCCCTAGTTTAAAGGTATTAAAAGTACTTTAGTATTTTATATTTAGTAGGTAGTTATTCTTTGTGTAAATAGCCTTCGAAAGTTGACTTTTGAGATCTTCCGCACGTTTTGTTGGGCGAGATTATATATTTTTAATAGAGTCATTATTTGTAACAGATTTATTACTTGAAGTACTGATTCAAGATGCATTGTACAACAAGTTTAGTGTATTTGATTTTTAATGGAGCTATTAAATGTGATAAACAGCTCAGGTCATTGAACCGTATATCAGCGAACATCTTAATAATAATAATAATTATTCACATTTACAGATAAACCACAGAGTTGCTCTAATTATTTGAAACAATTTGTGATGCAATGTTTGTTATGTGAACATACACATTTTTTAAGATTGTTTAAGATTTTTTAGTAGATTAGTTAATTAAAGTCAAGTGCTGCAAAATTTAATTAGCATCACATGACACTTTTAGGCTTTTTAAATGAAAGGGTTGGGTCTGACTGTTTTATTATTGATTTATTTTTGCTTGGTCTGTTTCTCTGAGGAAGGAAACGCATAGTCGGTTCCGAAAACACAAATAAAATTGTGTTAAGCTAATCGTTTAAGGACATCTGATTTGTGCGACTGCTTACAGTCACAGATTCAGCCAAATAGCTTCACCCAATAAACTAATGTGTCTTTTACCTAGGCAGTAAAAACACTGAACAACGGGTAGTCTAACTCAATGGATCTGGATGCAGTAAGTGTGATAGTTACAGATTATGTAAATGAGTAGTTTCGGGTACAGTAACAGTATAATAGTCAGGTAATAAAAGTATACCACAAGGGTAACCTTGTCCTCTGTGCTGTGGTACTGTAGAGCAGTAAGTTTGAATACTGTAAAACTACAGTAATTAGAACAAGCAGGGCTTCAACAATAGTAATGATTAAAACGTGCAGTCACTCACTGACATAATATATATCTGTCCCTTTATATGCCTAGTATGCACAGCATTCAGCACTGCAGTGTTATCTCTAAGCCCTCATTGGAACTCTCATTGATTTTTTCCTGGCTAACTAGCTGACCTATGATGACCTACTTGCACTAAGATGTTAGCTAATTTTATGCCATTGTCGTAGGTAAGACACTGATTACTTATAGATCTATAAAAGATTACTGGTCCCTAACCTTGAACATTGACAGTAATAGTTCCTCATCTAAGGTGTGTTGTCTATGAATCTTCTCTCTAGCTCCTTTTATCTAACTTCTCTCTAGCTATTTCCTGACTTGCCTATCTTATCTCTAATGTGCTATTCATTTTAACAAGCTGCTTTGATTTTAGCACTGTTGACAGATCAAAACGTAAAGCTTCCCTGCATAATTGTCTGTATCTATAAACCTGTCTTACCATCTTTTTGTATAATTCTCAGTTCAGTCACATATCCCCACTTTCCCTGCATAGTCCCTTATTTTATGGTGTTTTTGCTTGTTTGTTTGTTTCAGACATTTTCCTAAAGTTTGCTCTGTTTTGGAGAAAATATGGCTGTTGTGCATTTCTTTTTTGTCTGAGAATGAATAAAGACTGTTATTGTTAGTGGCCTATTCTTGAATTCAGACTTGTCTGATTTGTTGAAGATGGATGCCATATAGCACACACTGGACATTGTTCCCCCACCTAATCTCCTAGCTTGATAGATTTGTTGCAGCTATGGGTCTGTATCAGCCAATATCATCTTCTAAACTTCTGCTTTCTTGGCATATCTTTTTTCTTGTTTTTTTTTTTTTTTTTTTTGTTACAAAACCTTATTGAAATTTTGCATTTAATGCAGGTAAAATGCATAGCACAATACAAAGGAAAATGTTTGAAGAAGTCCACAGATAGCTAGCATGAAGGGAGAAGACTAAACAAGTTACCTGTGTTGTCTCGCATTTAGTATAATTTAATATAATTACACAAGCAATAATGCTTAATTTGTAATTAATGCCCACCCAGGGTGTTGTGTTTTACTTATTTATATTTTTTATACTTTTTTTTTATATATTTTGGATGTAAAATAGTCCCTCTACCTAATGTTTCAAAGTTGCTGTAGGATATGTAAATGTTGTTAGAGCAAGCATTTTACATCCAAAGTATATCAGTTTTAAAAATATCTAGATATTTGCTTTATTTTCTGGTCCCTTACTGCTAAATGGTCTCTTGACAGTTATTGCATACTGAAATCATTAAATAATGTCATACATTTGACTTTCAGATTTTATTTCTTTCAGAAAATTCATGTTAACACAAATCCTATTATTTATTTTTAAGTATAACATTTAAAATCTTTTCCTAATTTGGTGCCTTTGTTGCTTTTATTTCTGGCTCTATCCACATTTCTTGAGCTAAAAGGTTGAGTGGTACGCAAACTTCTTATCTGCTGCTGCCAGTTGTCCATTGATCTCACTGTCTCTTCCTCTGTCACACAGACACCATCACCCCCCCCCCCACACACACACACACACATCTGTACTTCAGAAAATGCATACTAACACAAATCCTATTGTTTCAGCAACCTTGTGATTTCTTAAACAGGAATATGTTCTTGTTTTGAGCCTTTGTTCCCCTTTTATTTTATGTTTTATTCATTTAACTTATCTAAGAGGTGAGAGGTACATAAACCTCTTGACTGCTGCTAGTGATGGATTGCTCTCACTCTTCACTCTGTCTCATTCACATACAGCTCACTTTCATGCACGCATTCACACACACACACACACACACACACACACACACACACACACACACACAGAAACACACACGCACACACACACACACACACGCACATACATATACACACACATGCACACACATGCACACAGGCATGCACACATGCACGCACACATGCGCACACCCACACACACACACACACACACACACACACACACACACACACACACACACACACACACACACATATATAGATCTGACTTCATTTGTGTCTTTGTAGACACACACACACACACACACACACACACACACACACACACACACATATACACACACACACACAAACACACGCACAGATCTGACTTCATTTGTGTCTTTGTAGACACACACACACACACACACAGATCTGACTTCATTTGTGTCTTTGTAGACACACACACACACACACACAGATCTGACAATTTGTGTCCTTGTAGACAGACACACACACACACACACACACACACACACACACACACACACACACACACACACACACACACACACACACACATATCTGACTTCATTTGTGTCCTTGTAGACAGACAGACACACACACACACACACACACACACACACACACACACACACACACACACACACACACACACACATCTGATTTCATTTGTGTCCTTGTAGACAGACACACACACACACACACACACACACACACACACACACGCACACACACACAGATCTGACTTTATTCGTGTCCTTGTAGACACACACACACACACACACACACACACACACACACAGATCTGACTTTATTCGCGTCCTTGTAGACACACACACACACACACGTTCACACATATACACATACAAACACCCCACATTCACATCTTCTCTGAACTTACCTGCACTATGACTGCTTCCATAGGAGTAAATAAGGAGCCACCATGTTTTGACAGCATTCACTTTTTTCTCCAGCAATGGAAAATGATGCTGTCAAATAATTCTCTGAATCATTCAGCAACATGCATTGACAACCACATGTATTTCCAGAGGAGAGAACATAACTAATCATCATTGCTTCCTAAACTGCTGTATTGGCATGTAGCTTGACCAGCAAGACTGGACCCTGCACTGAGGTTGTTGCCAGTGGCAAATCACATCAGCAGGGTGGTCATTAAATTATAAATGCTTACAGTGAGGTGGGAGATGCTCATCTTAATGTTTCTGAATCTCACTTACTGTTTCTGGCCATTAGACGTGTAGCTAGAGTGGGGCAAAGGGGTTACCACCCTGGATGGAAGGAGTTAGGGGGCACAAAGTCAATTGGTCAGGAAGTGCAGTACCTGCATTTCTTTCTGTGGCAGCATTTCTGAATGCCTGTACATAACTGCACTTCAATACTTCATTGCTTTGTGTGGGCTAAGTTGTAGTAAGCTGCTTGCTACAAATGTAGCAAGCATATGATTACTGTTCTTAAAAACAAGAAAACGTGATTTTGCTTTACAACTTAGAGCTGAGGGGAGGGGATGGAGTATGGATTTACCTTAGAAAGCCAGACTATGACAGCAGACCTTTTTTTTTTCTTTTTGCTGTACAACGTACAGTTTGGGGGCTAGGATACCAGATTGGACACTATCATTGAGGACTAGATGAATCAGCCAAGGCTCTACTGGCCATCATTATCCTCATCTTCTTTTTTTATTGTAGACTTATTAACAGTTACTTAAGTGAGTCTTAACCTTCAGAAATATTACATGACTAGTATGCAAAAGTTATGCATTTAAAAACTACCCTTTCTCTTAATATGCAGACTTATTTTAATGATCAGTTATAGAAGTAGAGAAGAAACACTATGATAGAAAACATGAACATTGCAGGTACTTTTAAAGCTACATCCTAATGTTTTTTTTCACACTCCAGCAAGAATGGCTTTGCATCTGTCCTGTACATTTAGCATTTCTTTGTAACATTTACATCACAACATCATCAAGAAGGTTATCAATTTATCTATGACATTTGTTAAATGAATGTTTTCTACTGCTGCTCTTGTGATTCAACACCTCTTTTCAGATTGTGTTTATTTGATGTTCTTCATGTTTCACTGTTGCAGTCATCACACTTGGGCTATCTGCCTGCAGGTAGCTCTCAGTCAGCCCAAATACCAGAGTCTTGAGATTTCTGCATCGGATGCTGTCGCCTCTTCCATGACGTCAGTTCGTCAAGGCTATAAAACAGGTAGCTGATGCCATTACATCAGTCTTTCGTGCCGAGAAGGAGCACGAAGCTGAAGCAGTTCACAAGTACCAGTCGACCACTACCTGAAATTTTCGTTTTTTTGAGTTTCAAACCTGAAGTCTTCTGAAGCTAAGTACCCCATTGGGGATCATTTTTTCTTGCTCTAACCGATGTCAGAAAAAGTTAACACTTGACCATTGCTACCTCTGTATTTATTCTTAATAGTTCTATGTATTGTTAACTGTCTTAATATTCAAGTATGGAGCTTTTCTCCCCGGGCCTCTTCTGAAAATGGACATATATCCAGTTAGACTAGCCCGGTCAACAAATGTAAAATAAAATAAATAATAAATAATAAATAAATTGTCTTGCCTGTGGAAAGCAAATACCTCACAGAAATATTCATTCTTACTGCGTCACCTGTTTAGGCCCAGACCACAACGTCCCTCACTGTCGGTTTTGTGCCTTGTTTAACTCCCGAACCATTCATCATTGGACTATCTTTGTCTCTAAATTTTTTTTGCTCTCATTCTCCATATTCCAAAATGGCTTAGATAACCCATGCGACTACCAGTCTACTGAAAAAAATGTAAAGATAAAGACAGAGACAGACCGCATAAGTCCAAAATTGCTGACAATGCTTCTGTTAAGGTAGTCTCCAGTCCGCCGGTACTCATTGAGGTGCCTTTGCAGCCCATGATGCCCACTTCTACAGATTTGCAGGCCTCTGGTGGGACCCATTCGGAGTCCAGTATCCTGCAAGATGTTTCTTTGACTATGGAACCTGCGGATGTCTCTACTTTGGATGTCATTGTCCATGTTGGAGTGAATTACTTGAGACGTACCTCCCTGGACTACATGAAAAGAGACATTGAAGAGCTCTTGGATCATGTGGCCCAGGCAGGAATGACCCTAGCCCTGAGTAGCATCCTGCCTTTGCCCAGAATGATACTACAGTATAAGGACAAAATGATTGACTTCAACAATTGGCAAAGCTTCTGGTGTCATTCAAAGGGGATCCAGTATCTATCTGCCTGGGATGACATGCTCGAAAGACCATGATGCTTTGCCAGAGATGGTCTGCACCTGTTGCCCCTGGGATTCAGGTTACTGGCTAAGGCTCTTGCCACCCCTATAGTACCTTTTTTAGGCAAAGTAAAAAAAGGACAAAACCACCACCGTAACAGGTACAAGCATGCAAAATCTGAAGGTAATGCTACTCAATGCTAGAGGTTTAAACCTCAAAATGCACTCTCTTGAGGCACTCCTAAAAATGGAGACCATTGATATCTGTGCAGTAACTGAGACTTGGTTCAAGGCTCCAGACAGCACCCCTGCAATACCAGGCTACAACTCTTACCACAATTTTCGGCCACCAAACTAGGACCAAAACATTAAAGGTGGAGGAGTGTCTATATTCACCAAGGATATTCGCAACACAAGGCTAGTTGCCCAACACAATGTATCTGAAATTCTCCAGATGCAACTAACACTAGGTAAAACTGCAATCCAAACTGTAGCTTGCTACAGATCCCCCACCATGCCCCAAGATTCTCACTACACCTTTCTAAACATACTGGAAAATATTCAGATACAACCAAACACCCTAATACTGGGTGATTTCAACTACTCTGCCATTAACTGGGAAAACTACTCATGTATCAACATCTTTGCCCGATGGTTCTTAGAATTCACAAATTCCAATGTCCTAGATCAACTGATCCTTAGTTCCACCAGGGGCTCTAATATCCTAGACCTGATCATTACCAACATGGGAAATCAATGCTCCACACCTATGGTCACCCCCTCATTGGTCAGGTCTGACCATAAGCTAATCACCCTTGACATCCAAATTCCACCCCCACCCCCCAGTAAGGAAACCTCCGTAAAAAACTTCTCCAAAGCCAACTTCATTCTACTCAAGTCAGAAGTGACAAACTTCATGACACCCATGTAGACGGGAACTGAAAGTTCGACTGCTGAATCCTACACTAAGGCACTGCACGAGCACATCTACTCGTGCATGAATCATGCCATCCCCAGTAGAACCAAGATGCTCTCCTCCAAAAAAAGGAAGCCAATCTGGTGGTCCCTTGCCATAAACAAACTTTACAACAAAAGGAAGAAACTGTTGCAGAAAAGTGGAAAATCCCAGGATTTAAAAAACTCCCTTACCAGCCTCAGTAAGAAGCTGAGATCCCTCATAAAATCCTCCAAAGCTAGTTACAAAAATAAAATCGCCAAAGATTCCAAAGACAACCACAAGGCATTCTATAACTATGTCAAGAATCTAAATGGCAATGCTCAGATCTGCTCTAAGCTACAACAGAATGGCATTAAATATACTGATCCCAAGGATGTTGCCAATATCCTGGCAGATCGATTCAGTGCAAACGTCACCCCCATCTCAACCCCTAAAGGGCCCAGCTCAATACCAAAAGATTGCCAAATTCCAATAATAATGGCCACACAGGTAAATAACACACTGTCCAAAGCTAAGAATACAGTATCCATGGGACCAGATGACATTCCAGGCTGTGTACTACATGAACTACAAAATGAACTGGCACCTCACATAAGTGTCATGTTTAATCATAGCCTCACCTCAGGCTTCATGCCCACTGAGTGGCGCACAGCTACAGTTATCCCACTCCACAAGGGGGGATCCACCTTGGATCACGGGAACTACCTCCCCATCAGTCTGATGAGCCTGATCTGCAAAGCCATGGAACGTATTATCATGGAACTTATAAACAAAGACATTGGCAACCTTCAAACACTGGAGCCCACTCAGTCTGGGTTCATGAAGGGCCGATCCTGTCTCCTGAACCTGATTGACTTCTTCAAATCAGTCTCCAGTGCTGTGGACAAGGGTAAGGTGGTCCAGACATCCTATTTGGACCTCACCAAGGCCTTCAGCACCATCCCACACTCTCGAATCAGAGATAAACTTACTAAGCTGGGCATTAATCCCTACATCACTCGATGGGTTGCCAGCTGGCTTACTGACAGAACCCACACTGTAAAAGTAGCCAACCCCAAATCCAGCTATAGACAAGTGACAAGTGGAATACCTCATGGTTCAGTGCTGGGACTGCTCTTGTTTGGCATCTACTTCTCTGAAGTACAGGCCGACACTAACGGACTCTGGATAACAAAGTTCGCAGATGACTGCAAACTGGGAGCCATTATTGAATCCCCAAATGATGTGGATATTCTACACAAGGGCCTTAAAGAAACAGATGCTTGGTGCCAGATTCATGGGCTCAAGCTCAATGCCAAGAAATGTATTGTTATCCCCTTTGGGAAAAAACATGTACTTGTGAATTACTACATAGGTGGCAGTACACTAAACACCTAAAGTGTGATAAGAGACTAAGGGACACAGGTGGACAATGGTCTCACGTTCGATAATCACATCACCACAACAGTCAGGAAATCCTTCTTTGTGGCACACCTCATCACTAAGGGGTTTTCATCCAGAAAAAAGGAGGTTGTTGTCCCACTGTACTCATGCCTCATTAGACTCATTAAAGAATACAATGCCCCGTTTGGTATATACCTCTCAAGACATTTACAACAACTGGAAATGCCGCAGGAATACCTCACTAAAAGAATCACAGGCCTAAAGCAGATGCCCTATGCTGACCGTCTAAAAAAACACCACCTATGCTCTGTCGCATATCGTCTACTCAGAGGCCAAGACTCAAGGCCATGTCAAACCCAGAGGTGTTGGACATGCTACACTTAAAGAAATCTCAATCCTTCAGAGACACACGCTCCAGGGATCTAAACCTTGTCATCACAATGAACAAAACATGCTGAAGGGATAGGTTCCTGACCCAGAGACTCCCCAGACTCTGGAATAGACTGCCCATACATGCCAAGCAGAGCACCTCTTTGGCCGTCTTCAAAAGGAACCTTGATGATTGAATGGGAGATAGGAAATTCATTCCGGGTATCACTTCAGTCGCCCTGCTAGACAGGGGTCCAGGGAAGTAAATACTGTGGGAAGAAATAGTTAGGGAATTGTTATGGCTAGGCTTGTCTAGGCCCTAGGGTCGATAGCCTAGTACCAACCTATGAACCTATTGGTCCGGAGGTGCTGTGCACGCACTGGCTGCTGAGGGTGTATTCCGACCTACTGATGTTCGAATTAAACCGACAACTTCGTTTTTCGCTAAAACTACCAAGTTTCTCAGGCCCAGAGTACGTACTACGCCTATAAAACGGATGACAAAAGCACATGCTCAAGCTCCCATGCCACAATAATAAATGCTTAGAATGGCTGAAGACCTTATTACCCTAATTAGGGGAAGCCAGCCTTCCCTGCTAAGAGACAAATAATTGAGTTTCATTCTGATTCTACAGACCAGGAGTCTGATGACTCTGATCCTTCTGATTACCGGGACATACCCTTAACAACCTATGAGGATTTAGATGCAGAGGAATCCATTCCCTCTGCCTCCACTCCAGAGGATTTTTCTTTTGGTGAAACCTTGCATACTTTGAGAGAGCATTTCTGCTGGGAATGCCAGGACTAAAGAGACTCAGAGAATTTTTAGACTTGCCTCAGCACAGGCCCCTAGCTATACCCCCCTGTCCTGGATGTTGTAGATGATGTCTTCATGGAATCCAGTCTTACTCCAGACACTTTACAACCGGCACCTAGAAAACCTGACAGGTACTACAGAGTACCTGATTCTCACAAATGTCTCTTTAAGAATCCTACTGCGGATCCAGAGACCATTTCCCAGGGACCTAAAAGTATTAAGGATACTACAGCCAAAACCCCTACCCTTTCAGACAGGAATTCCAGAGCTTTAGACAGATGGGGTAAAAAGTGATATACCTCTGCCACTCTTGCCATCAGGGTATTGAATTGCCAGTTACACATGTTGAAGTACCAGCAACATGTTGTGGAACTAATTAAACAAAAAAAATGGTGTTACTTCCTGATTGTGCAGAACATAAAGATTTACAAGAGTTAATGCATTCTGCAAACCAAGTTAGTAAGCATACTTTACAGTGTGGCTTTGATGCTTAGAAGCATCTTGCAGGGCTGCAGTCACTGGGTCTGTACTGAGAAGACATGCGTGGCTGAAGGAACAAACCTTGTCAGATTATGTCAAATCAAAATTACTAGACTCTCTTTTAAATAAGGACTGTTTGTTTGGCACCAAAGCAGAAGAGGTTCTTAAAAAGATGGAAGAAAAAGCTAAATCTATGTAAACTGTTAAAGGATTCTTACAAGTGCAGCCACCTAGATTCAGTAGGCATTGGCCTTCTAAAAACTGGTCCTTTCCAGCCCATTCCAGGCCTTCTCAGTCCGAACCCAGGGGAAACAGACCACCCAGAATACAGTCTCAGGGTATGCAGAGATCTAAACAATGGAGTGTCCCCACCTCAAAAACAGGGAGTGGTAAGCCACCCCCTTATGGAAAAAGTTCACAATGACTTTTCAGTTATCCTTCCCAGTTCTGCCCAATTACTTTCGCCCCTAGGTGGAAAACGTGCTTTTCATGCAAAAAACTGGATGTCTATTACTCAGGACCTATGGGTCCTAAACATTGTATCCCAGGGGTACAAATTCTACTTCCATTCACTGCCAACCCCAAGCGGGTTTCTAGACCTTCCTTCAAACCAGTGGGCAGAGGCTCAAAAGCAAGTACTTTCCCTGCTCAATATCAGGGCTATTCAACCTGTTTCAGTAGAACAAAGGGGACAGGGTTTCTACTCCAGACTGTTCCTGGTGCCCAGAAAAGAGGGCTCTTGGTGCCCAATCCTGGATCTATCAATTTTCGACACCTTTCTAGTGGTCCCAAAATTCAAAATGCTTACCCTGCAACAGCTTCTCCCAGTGCTAGCCAAGGATGCCTGGTTAGTCACCCTAGACTTAAAAGAAGATTATCTGCACATCCCCATAAGGGAGTCTTGCAGGAAATATCTATGCTTCAGGGTAGACTTTATGCACTATTAATTCTCTGCACTTCCCTTTGGCTTGTCTACTGTGCCCAGAGTATTCACAAAGTTCCTGGCTCCAGCCATTGCATACTGCAGGCAGAGAAATATCCAAATTTTCCCATACTTGGACAATTACCTGATTCAGGTGGACAGTCAGGAATTGCTACTTCAGCACCTGGCATTTGCAAATAGACTCCTAACTTCATTGGGCTACAACATCAGCAAAAAAAAAAATCACAACCCATGCCCAGTCAAAAAAAAATGTAATCCTGGGAGCAAGCTTGAACACAACTTCCCAGATGGCATTTCTCACTCCAGAAAAACAGGTCTATTTGACCAACTACTTCAAACAAATGGCCATCAAAACCCAGTTACCTGCAAGGAAAATACTGCAAGCCCTATGGTTCATGGCCTCATGCATTCTGCTAATTCCATATGCAAGACTGCATATGAGGAAACTTTGATGGTACTTAAAAAGTCTTTGGTGCCAGCATTCTCAGCACCTGGAAACAGTCATTCCTATCATACCCTGTCTAAGGGCAGAGTTCCTCTGGTGGGCAGAAGCATGAAACCACAACAAGGGATTGCCTTTCACTCAACCCCTCACCACCCAAACCCTGACAACAGATGCATCAGACTATGCATGGGGGGGCTCACATGGCAGGCAAATGCATTCAGGGCAAATGAAGCCCAGGACAAATTCTCCTGCACATCAATCAAAAAGAGATGCTAGCTGTACAGAATGCTCTGATAGCCTTCAAATACCTAATCCTTCCAGGACAGCTGCTGATAAAAACAGACAACTCCACAGTTATGTGGTACATAAACAAGCATGGGGGAACCCATTCTTACCCACTCTGCAGGTTAGCCATGACCCTGTGGATCACAGCCTTGAGCAACCAAGTGCATCTACAAACTCAATTCTTGCCAGACAAACAAAATTCACTGGCAGACGACTTAATCAGAAATCTCCTAGACCCACAAGAGTGGAAATTGGAGCCCAATACCTTCAACGTTCTAATCCAGCGGTGGGGGACACCAGAGGTGGACCTCTTTGTCCCACCCCAAGAACCACCAGTTGAGCAAATTCTGCACCAGGAATCCTCACAGCAGGGCCTGGAAGGTGGATGCCCTATCCTTCAAATGGGAAAACCTCTCAATTTATGCCTTTCCCCCTTTGCCCCTCCTCTTAAAAGTACTACTCAAGATCAAATAGAACAGGCCAAGGGCAATTCTTATTGCCACAGACTGGCCATGCCAGCACTGGTACCCACTCTTACGCAGTCTGACAACAGTGCCACCCTGGCACCTTCACCAGACACCTTCCCTGCTGTCTCAGCAGGAAGGACAGATTTTGCATCCACAGTTGCAAACCCTAAACCTTGCAGCCTGGCTTATCCTCTGAATACACCACCAGCAACCCTCAGCAAACAGGTGCTGGACGTCATTCTTGAGGCCAGAAGGCATAGTACCAGAAAATCCTATGCTGAAAAGTAGAAATCCTGGATTAGCTAGCAAATCTACTCCACAGAGGCCTATCCTTCTCCTCCATTAAGATTCATGCCTCTGCCATCTCTGCTCATTATGATACTGAGCAATCTCTATTTTCTCACCCTCTCATCAAACTGTTCCTGAGAGGGGCTAATAACTTAAGAACCCCTAGGAGAGCACCCACCCCTGCCTGGGATCTTAACTTTGTACTGGAAAAGCTCACGATTCCCCCTTTTGAACCTGCTGCTTCTGCAGAGTTAAAATTCCTCTCTTGGAAAACAGCCTTGCTGTTAGCCATAACTTCAGCAAGAAAAGTGTTTGAGTTACAGGCACTAATGGCTGTGGAACCCTTCATTATTTTCCATGCTGACATGGTGTCCCTCAGAACTAACCCATCCTTTATGACTAAGGTGGTGTCCAGTGTGGCTTTAAACCAATCCAACCATTTACCAAGCTTCTTCCCTAATCCTGAGAATAAAGGGGAAAGGATCCTGCACTCCTTGGATGTGCACAGACAGCTCAGGTTCTACATTGACAGGACCAAACCTTTCAGAAAAGGTGACCAGCTGCTAGTCAGCTTTGCTACATGGACAGAAGGCAAGGCCATTTCAAAGCAAACCATTTCCAAATGGATAGCACACTGCATCCATTTCTGCTACAAGCACCATGGAAAACATACTCCACAGGGGATCAGAACACATCCCACTAGGGCTACTTCCACTTCTACAGCATTTCTCAGGGGAGTCCCTACCAGGGACATTCTGGAAGTTGCAACCTGGAGTTCTGTACACATCTTCACCAAGCATTACCACTATTTTTTCCTAAATCCAGAGCTGGATTTGCTACAGCAGTCTTACAAGGCTTGCTAGCCAGCCCTAACACTTCTTGACTACCTCCACCCTTCCTCAGCTTTGGGAATCAACCCAAGTGTGATGACTGCAACAGTGAAACACGAAGAACATAGTACAGTTGTGTGCACTTACCATAAATGTAGATGCTTGAGTGTATTCACTGTTGCATAGGTTCATAGGTTCATAGGTAGGTACTAGGCTATCTGCCCAAAGGCATTTACAAGCCTAGCCAGAATGTATTGGCTTTTGCCACCCCCTTAGATTAGTTCCCTGTGCCTCTGTCCAGCAGAGCCATTGAAGTGATCTCCAGGGTAAACTTTCTGTTTCCCATCCACTCATCAAGGTTTCTCTTGAAGAGTGTTAGCAAGGAGCTCTGCCTAATGTAGATTGTAATCTTGTTCCAGAGCATGGGAAGTCTCTGGGACAGGAATCTATCCCTCCAGCACATCCCATTTATTGTTGTGGTGAGGTTTAGATCCCTAGAACCTGTGGCTCGAGGGGATATGGTTTTCTTTAGGTGGAGCATGTCCATCAATTCTGGTTTGGACATGGCCTTGTATGTCAGACAGAGATCACCTCTAAGTAGGCAGTAAGCAACTGAGTACAGCCGGAGTTTCTTCAGTCGAGCTGCATAGGGCATCTGTTTTAGGCCAGTAATCCTCTTGGTGAGGTACTTCTGTGGTCTTTCCAGCTGTTGCAGGTGTCTTGTAAGGTACATCCCAAATGAGGCGTTAGACTCTATGAAGGGTATGATGACTGATGTGTAGAGGGGCACAATGACCTCTTTTGATCTGGTTGAAAACCCTTTTGTGATTAGGTGGGCCACATAGAAGGATTTTCTAACCACTTTGGCAATGTGATTATCAAAGGAGAGATTACTATCTACTTGGGTCCCCAGATCCTTTATTATGCCTTCTTTATTTAGGGGGCTACCACCTATATGGTAGTTTGTGGGTACTTTGTTTTTTCCAAAGGGGATGACTATGCAATTTTTGGCATTTAGCTTGAGGCCATGGTTCTGACACCAGGTATATGTCTCAGTGAGACCAGTTTGGAGGATGTCTGTGTCAGCCAGAGAGTCAATTATAGCCCCTAGTTTGCAGTCGTCTGCGAACTTGGTCAGCCATAGTCCACCTGTACTTGCCTGTACCTCTGAGAACTATATGCCAAACAGGAGGGGTCCTAGGACTGAGCCCTGGGGAACCCACTTGTAACCGGTTTAGAGTCAGACCTAGCTCCCGCAACTCTTACCATGTGGGTTCTGTTCATGAGCCAGTTGGCAACCCAACTCGTGACATAGGTGTTTATGTTCAGGCTGGTGAGCTTGTCTATTATACCAGAATGGGAATGGTGTTGAAGGCCTTTGTGAGGTCTAGGTAGGCTGTGTGGACCTCCTTTCCCCCATCTGTAGCCTTGGTAACTGTCTCAAAGAAGTCCACCAGGTTTAGGAGGCATGATCTGCCTTTAACAAAGCCGAACTGGGTAGGGTCCAGTGTTTGGAGGTTCCCAATGTCTCTGTTAATGAGATCCATGAGGATGCGCTCCATAGCCTTGCAGACCAAGCTAGTCAGGCTTATAGGGCGATAATTCCTGGCATCTGTTGTGGCTCCACCTTTGTGGAGTGGAATAACCATTTCTGTTTGCCACTCTATGGGCAGGTAGTCTGTGGAGAGGCTGAGTTTGAACACTGTGTTTAGGTGAGGGGTTAGTTCACTTTGAGCTCATGTAGGATGCAGCCTGGGACACCATCCAGTCTCACTGATGCTGTGTTTTTGGCTTTGGAGAGGGCTGTTTTAACCTGAGTGTCTGTGATTTCAGGGGCACTACATTCTTATGGTATGGTTATGGGCCCTTTTGGGGGTGAGAGGGGGTGAAGTTTGAACTGAACCTGTCTGCCAGGATGTTGGCGATACTGGTCAGTTCAGTCTATTTTGTGCCATTCTGTACTAACTCCAAGCAGATCTGAGAATTGCTACTTAGATTCTTGACATAGCTAAAGAATGCCTTGTGGTTATCTTTGGAGTCCTTGGCAATTTTTCTTTCAAAGCTAGCCTTGGATAATTTTATGAGGGATCATAGTTTCTTGCTGATACTGATCAGGGATGTCTTCCCTTCTTGGGATTTTACTCTTTTCTGTACTAGTTTCCTCCTATTGTAGAGCTTGTTTATGGCAGGGGTCCACCAGACTGGTTTCCTTTTCTTGGAGGAGTGAGTCTTGGTTTTGCTTTGGATAGCATGATCCATGCATTATTTTAGGTGCCCATAGAGTGCATTAGTAAAGGATCTTGCAGCTTGGGTAGTGTTATCCTTTAGCATGGGGGCTTTGAAACTTTCCACCTTGATCTTAAGTAACGTGAAGTTTGCTTTTGAAAAGTTTTTCATGGTGGTTTCTTTGACCGGGGTTGGGAGTGGAATGTGGATATCCAGAGTGATTAGTTTATGGTCAGATCTAACCAACGAGGGGTTGACCTCCTGTGTGGAACACTGGTCGCCTATGTTGGTGATGCTCAGGTCCAATATGTTGTCACCTCTGGTGGGGGTGTTGACCAGTTGATCCAGGGGGTTTGAGTTTATAAATTCAAGGAAATGTTGGGCAAGGGAGTTAGTACTTGAGTAGTTTTCCCAGTTAATGTTTGGGTAATTGAAATCACCCAATATATGGGTGTTTGGTAGGACCTTTATGTTTCCTAGTGTTTCCAGAAATGCAGAATGGGGGTCCTGAGACATGGTGGGTGATCTGTAGCAAACAATTTGAATTGCGGTTTTGCCCATTGTTAGTTGCACGTGTATGATCTCTGAAGCTTCGTGCTGTGCCACTAACCTGGAGGTGTGGGTATCCTTGATGAATATGGATATGCCCCCTCCTTTTGTATTTCGTTCTGGGTTTTGTGGTCGAAATGTATGGTATGAGTAGTAGCCTGGTAGTGCTGGGGTGCTCTCTGGAGCCTTAAACCAGGTTTCTGTTACTGCACATATATTGATTTTCTCCATACTGAGGAGTGCCTGGAGTGCATGCATTTTGAGGTTTAGACTTCTGGCATTGAGTAGCATTACCCTCAGTTTTTTGTTACTTGTGCTATTTACGGTGGTGGGTTTGTCTTTTGAGCCTTGCCTAAAAAAAGCACTATGGGGGTGGCAAGAGCCTTGGGCAGTATTCGAAAGCCTAAGGGTGACAGGTGCAAGCCATCTCTAGCTAAGCAGCGTGGCTTATCGAGCATATCATCCCAGGTTGACAGACATTGGTTCCCCTTTGAATGGCACCAGAAGCTTAGCCAGTTGTTGAAATTGATAATTTTTTTTTTAAAGTATCATGAACAGAGTAGACGATTTGTTCCTCAGTCCTGGTTTCCCTCCCTCCAGCTCCCTGGTTTTCTCTAATCTTCTACCTATCCTCTCTATGGCCATTTTTAATGGCAGTGGTATTTACTTTTTACTGGTGGTGTTCCTCACCATATACTAGCTTCCTATTTGGGGGGCTCCTGACATTTGGGGCAAAAAAGAAACTGATGTAATGGCATCGGCTGTCTGTTTTATACCCCTGACGACCTGATGTCATGGAAGAGGCGACAGCATCTGATGCAGAAATCCCAAGACTCTGGTATTTAGGCTGACTGAGGGCTACTGCAGGCAGATAACCCAAGTGTGATGACTGCAACAGTGAATACACTTGAACATCTACATTTATGGTAAGTGTACACAACTGTACTTTCTTTCATATGTTATTTTCTGTAGGTGCTACCCTTCTGGACTTTGTTTATTCTCTTGGAATATCTAACGATATTGTAACATATAAACCACTTTTCTCACAGATGGTAAGTCCTTTTCCAAGTCCCGAGTAGGTAAGCATTAATGTCCTCCATCTCTGCTGGCAAACTGTATGACCATGTAGACAATACTCTAAAAGAAGCAGTTATGCCTAATGAGTTTACATGGTTAACAGATAATAAAATAAAAATAGAATGCCTTTCTTTTCATATACGTCCTGAGGAACAAACCTTCTACTCTGCTCATGATACTTTAAGGTGCCAACATTGTTTCAATGTTCTTACTAAGCAGTATCTCATGGACTGCAGGAGTGTTCTAAATGGTGTACCTTCCTCTTTTGTGTTCTTTCCATCTGCTTGTCTTCTGCATTCCAGTCCTTGCTAATGATTTTTTTCCATTATGTGCTTACTTCCTTCTTTCTGGGGCATCTGATGTATCCACACACTTCTCTAAGAGCTGTTGGGGGCATCACTGCACTGTAATATGAATTCCTCCAATACTGCTCACTGTGACATATAACCCATCTTGTTACTAGATTATGTATACTTTGCCAAACACAAAAGACTGCCAGATATTCTTTACCCCTTCTTATCTAGGATTTTGCCATAATTTAAGAATGCACATACACGTTTGTACAATTTTGGGAGTGGAACATGAAAGACGATTAAGCTGTATTCACCTGCCAGCAAACCTACATTTATCCTATTTGTTGCCCAGTAATACTTTATAAGTAGAGTCTACCTTCCAGGAGAGCTTAGCCTTGTTGATGACCCAACTTAGGAGACGTCACAGTGAGTGTTTTGGGTCAGCATTTGGGCTGTCATTATAATTATTAATAATCATCATTATTAATAAGGACCAGGTATGTCGTATGTTGTATTTACCACCTGTGCTACTTGATAATGTCCATTCCCATGCTGCCCATAGAGGTGTTGCCACATTGAAATAAATTCCGTGCATCTCAATAATCAGCACATTCAAACTCATCCCATCAAAACTCAGGTTAAGCAGCAGAAGGACTACTGCAGTGTACCATAAGTGTAGCTTCATTTCCTGATTACCTGCAAAGGTGTATTCACAACTGTATGGGTATACATGGCTTATCTGATAAACATCTATGTGCAGTTGTGTATTTGACTGTAGCTGTAAGTTTTATCTTTTTCCCTTTCTTGTGACAGTGTAATCTCTTCTATATCCTGCTTTAAGTGCACATTATTATATATACACTACAAAATGATGCATAATGTCATCTCTTCATACTGATTTAACCAAAAATTCTCAGCAAAACAGAAAAGAAATTTTGCAAGTCAAATCAACACTAATAGGTTAATTTATTTAACATATTTATGCCACATACATCACACTCTGGTTGGAGAACAAGATTAACAGATTCCCTGACAACACTAAAACTAACAGTTTGGTAATGGAAGGTAAGAACAGTCTCTAGCAAACCATGATACATCCTGCAGGATGGACGGACAAGCAGTAGCTGGCACTTAATGTGAATTACACTGAGATTAAACATGTTAGCATTTGGGGAGGGAATCCAGGTTAAGTTTAATTGCTATGATTGGTAGTCCTAGGAAAGAAAGTCACAAAACTCACCAGAATAAATATGCATATCCTTCAGCCCGATGGTACACTATGGTGCATATCGCTAGGAGAAGAATGATGGAATTATTCTCCCGCAGAAAAGGTCATTGCTTGGTAAGATCTGAAGTGCTGTATCATAGTTGTGGTGGCCATATGGAAGCGTTATTACCCTGGTGGAGAGGGTGGATGCTACAGATTCACAAAACGAGTAAGGGGGGCTGCAGGGCCTGTGAAGTGAGAAAACATTTAAACAGTTTGGCAGATATACAGCTAATAAACGAGAAGAAAGAGAGTCATACGGTGGGTGCACGGCATTTTTGAGGGAGGTTAAAAGAAAGGACAGATGCAGAAGAAGGGAAGAAGAGAAATGGGATGCAGCGGGCAACTGGATAACTCAAGGCTAACATAAAGAAACACTGCTTCACTGAAAGGGTGGTGGAGTTCTAGAAAGCAATGGATGAGGTAGGCCACAATGAGGCATTGTGTTGATCAGTAGAGGGGTTAAAGTATACCTGGGAAAGATAGAATGAAGTAGGGAAGATGCAGTTGCATAATAGCTACTTGTAGAGTTTCTGTGAGGCTGATATTTATGTATATATTTCGTTGACCTGACATGTTGAACTGGATGATCCAGTTACATAGGTAGCCTGGGGAGGAAAAGCTTTAGGATCCCATGTCTTTCTGTATATTTATTAGTATAATTGTACATTAATATGTTCTGTTCCTGCTGTTTTACAAATGCCCTATGCTCATAGCTATCAGCGTGCTGCTCAGTAAAACACTCCTCTTTCTCATACTTCTGTCACATGTGGAATGTGTTGTAATGATGATTTCTTGGGGGATATGAACTCTTCTATTAAAAATTGCAAGCTGGTCAGGGGCTGTGGAGTGAGGAGACATTTAAACAATTTGGCATTTATACTCTTAATAAATGGTAAGCATTGTGCTGGAAGTCTTCCACTTATACTCCCCACTAGAACTTCTGGCTTAGTATAACCACTCAGGCTAATTTCTCCTATGGGCAGTAATCAATTTACCTTTGACAGCTGTTCTGCACATTACTCTTAGCCTGTTTTCTATCTTTTTATATACTCACACAATCCTTATTTTCTTCACTCATTCTTTCCCCATTTGTTATTTCTATGACATAAACCCTAGATAAGCACCACAACTACTAAGCAGCACCCCAAGCTCATCACACTCAGTATTAGTAAGCAACACCAAGGCTACATCATAGTTTCATACATTAACAGAGTTCAAGGTCTTAGCCTCACAGATATTTTGACTATTCAGTCTTTTCTGGGTGGATAGTTCACCCACACTAACACTCAGACTCAACCTTGCTCAGCGAATCTACTCCAATCCCTCCCACCTTGCTCTTCTCTAGTCTTATAACTCCCTGAATAACACCCACAATGCATCTTTTCCAATCACTTATCAACCTGCCTACAGACACTCCTACTTTTCTCACCATAACCAATCACTCTTTACTTCTCTCCAACCAGTCATTTCTTGCTATTCCCAGAACTTCACAGGCATTGGACACAGGTATGAACTCCTCTCATCCAATCACTCTACTTACTCCTGAACCCATTTCACAACTGTCAGAGCACTGACAAACACTAATCACCAGCTCCCCAGTCTCACTTCCTTACATCCACTACTGGCACTCCTTCTCTATAAACCTCAGACCACAATAACACATTTATTTATGAATTTATACACTAACAACGTAATTTCGTCACTACACAAACACTCATACAAGTTCAAACACTGCTAAATATCAAGACATGGCTGTCTCCATGCTGCTCTGCAAATCACTTCTCTTTTCCAAGCTTCTGTCTCTCTCACCTTAGAACATACAGCTATCACCTAGCCAAATATAATATACATAATTGACACACACACTTCCTGATTTCACATGTGTTATACTTTCATTCTAACCACACCAAATCCATCCTATTAAAACTTGGAATAAAACACGAACATAGGCAAAAATATCCAGTTTTTATCCACCATTAATCCAAATTCTAAACTACTTGTGAGACGTATACCCAACCCTAGGTCCCTTCACATGACACACCACCATTCACACTCTAACCAGTAACCCCACCACACACACATCCTCACATCTTCTGGGCTTCTCCTTCAACACATAAACTACCACAGTATATGTAATAGCATATTATAACTATACGCATGGATTACTGCTAATAGTCCAGAATTCTTAGTTTTAACTAAAACCTGGCTAAGACATAATATAAAGAATAAAGAAATTATTCCACCAGGTTACAATATGTAAAGACTAGACAGACCAAACGAAAGGGCATGGGGCAGAGTAATAATACATCACAACACATACCCCCCATGGGGCAGAGCAATAATACATCACAACACATACCCCCCCCCCCAACAACCTGTAAATTCTCATTTCTCTTTTAAAAATTAACAACCACAAAAAACACCTGCCTAGTTACTGTTACATTTTCCTAGGTAATTATAACTCAATTATAAAAAAAAAAAAAAAAAAAAAAAAACTCTTATCCTGTTTTTCTACCAACATAAATCAAGAAGTCATAATTTTAGGGGACCTAAATGTAGACGGGTATCCATCTCAGCCACCAATCCAACCACAGCCATTAACCTATATAACTTCACTAAACTTATTACTTTACCTACCAGATACAAATCCTGCAAGAGGTCATCCACCCTTGTTTGGACGCTTACATTAGATTCAGCCAAGATCATTTCCTGTGGAACCCTACCCAACTCATTGAGTGACCACCTTCCAATTTTTATAAGAAGACTTCAAATTCACCCCCACCAAAAAAAAAAAAAAAATACCAATACAACATATTCCGTAGCTTTACCAACATCAGCAAAGATACATTCACAAGCTGATTGAAACTATGTAATTGTCACCCAATTTCTGCATATAGTAAATCAAGTACCTCACATCAGACATAAAAGGATCAGACACAAACTCACACCATGGCTCTCAAAAGGCATTAGAAAACTAATGTGACACAGAGATAAAGCCTGGTAAACATGGCTTCAAAACAAAATATAACCCAACCTCTAAGCCTTTAGGGAACTTAGAAACCTCACAGAACTCATAAAGCCTGATAGAACATCTTACTGTACCTCACTCCAAGTCATCCATTATTGCAACCACAAAAGGATTTGGTCCTTTGTATGTGACCTGCATAACCCAGATCCTCATGTCAGACCATCTCCTGCCATCACCAGCACAAGTGACCCTGTTTCTAATTGATTCAATTCACATTTTATACAGACTGTTTCCTCACTTACTTATAATACTTCACATAGCTCTCTATTCCATTTTACCTGTTACCATCTCCACAATCAGAAGACTTCTCCAGCACCTAAAACCAACTACACTCTTTGTAGATAATCTACTAGCCAAATTATATTACATGGCTGTTGTTGATTCACTGTTCTAATACATTTCCATTTTAGTTAATAAATCAATACAAGAAAATTATGCACCAATATTTGGAGCAAAGTCTATAATCATTCCCATGCATAATGGAGGAAATTGCTCTGAATACTATGACTACTGCCCCATAGGCATCCACTCGTCATTGTTCAAGAATACTGGAAAAATGTATCCAATCACAAGTCCTTAAGCATTTAATAGACAGTAAAATTCTCTCTTCACCTCATCATGGTTTCAGACCACACATCACTGCATCTCTCCTCTGCTTCACTAACCATGCTATTCTCCTTAGGGACACTAAAAACCTAGTGTCCACTTTGTTCCTTAACTTGTATAAAACATTTGACACTGTATCCCACATAATGCTCCTTAAAAGACTGTTCTCAATAGGGTAAGAAACCCTTTCCTTCTGGTTGCAGAGCTGCCTCTGCAATAGATTACAGACAGTAAAATTGCTAAAAGAACAATCATCCTTCCTGCCCATTTCAGATGGAGTCCCACAGGGCTCATTTCTAGGTCCCATACTTTTCAACATTTTTATTAATGACTTACATACAGTCACCAAGGATACCACACTTTTCATAGAATTTGCTGATAATGCCACACTAATTTCCACTGCAAAAACCCTAGCTAAGCTCCTGTGCTTCATCTATCCTAAAATTGTTGTTATCTCGAACTGTATTAAAGTTATTTCAAGGTATTATATAATGAAAGCATTTTCTCTTAAATATGTGTTAAAGATAGCAAACATGGAATCCTCTAGTCTTTAATACTGTCTATAATTTCATGTAAGTATATAAGGGAAATGCATACTGTCATACTTGACTCCAAGTATATAATGGAAGTACCACAAACCTATAGTAATATAACCGTCAGCTACTATAGAACTGTTCTTAGACGTCTGCATAGCTGAACAATGATTTTGCACTTTTTCTCAATGTTTAAATGTTTAATGTAATTGGAGCTTTTCTCCCCTGGTATCCACTGAAAAGGGGCTAATTTATAGCCCAGTTGGGCTTCCTGAACAACAAAGGAATAAATAAAATAAATAAATAAAATAATAAAAGGAACAGTGAGCACATTAAGAACTATGTTCAAAAAGATGTAGACCTCACAGTAACCAATTTCAATTCAGAGGCAGCCCTACCATGGTCCTGCACCTCAGTGATGAGCTGTCTCCATGACTGTGTTAAATGCTACTGAGGCTCTCTCCCTGGAAATGCCTCAGCTGTATAAGTTACACTGGCCACCCATGTTAAGGAACATAGCCAAAACATTATATTAATCTCACTGTGTCAGAGGTAAGTGGCCACCCATGTTAAGGAACATAGCCAGAACGTCATGTTCATCCAGCTGTGTTAGAGGTAAGTGGCCACCAGTGATAAGGAACATAGCCAAAACATCATATTCATCTCACTGTGTCAGAGTTAAGTGGCCACCCATGTTAAGGAACATAGCCAGAATGTCGTATTCATCCAGCTGTGTTAGAGGTAAGTGGCCACCAGTGTTAAGGAACATAGCCAAAACATCATATTCATCTCACTGAGTCAGAGGTAAGTGGCCACCCGTGTTAAGGAACATAGCCAGAACGTCATGTTCATCCAGCTGTGTTAGAGGTAAGTGGCCACCTGTGTTAAGGAACATAGCCAGAACGTCATGTTCATCCAGCTGTGTTAGAGGTAAGTGGCCACCTGTGGTAAGGAACATAGCCAGAACGTCATGTTCATCCAGCTGTGTTAAAGGTAAGTGCCAGGGCAAATAGAGACCTGGCAGTGTTAGGGTATGTGTACATGTGTCTGGCTACATGTGTGAGTGTATGTAGAGGTATGACTGGTATAAGATGAGAGTGTGTCTGTGTGTGTGTGTGTGTGTGTGTGTGTGTGTGTGTGTGTGTGTGTGTGTGTGTGTGTGTGTGTGTGTGTGTGTGTCTGCCTGGGAGATCGCAGTAGGGGGGGTTAGTTAGGAGACAGGTACTGTAAATGTGTGTGTGCTTTCCTCCATGAATGTGTGAATGTGTGTCTGTGGGGTGGGGTGGGGGGTCATAACTCCACACTTCCCTAGAACAATAAAAAATCCTGCAATATTGGGGGGAGGGGAAGGAACACTTGACACCAGGGATAACTCTTTATATTGTGCCATAAACATACTTAAAATAGTAAAACAGATTTGCAGCATGAAATACATGAGGTTAGGGGATATTAAACACCAGGAATAATTATTTGTACTATGTCTTAAAGTCACTTAAAAAATAATAGAACAGATTTTTGTAGCTGTGCCTGAAAAAAGACAATTGTGACTATCCCACTTACCCATTAAAAATGCAAGCAATAAATGAATAAATAAATATTGAATGCATATTGTGGTATCCCCAATGCATTATTATGAAATTGGTTTCAAAGAAATGGACAAAAATAAAGCGGTATTAAATCTATAAGTTATGTAGGCTGTCATTATTTTGCACAGATTTCATCATGTTTAGGTCAGTGTTCTCTTGGCAGCTAGAGGAAAATCTGTTTCATTTAGCATTGGGATCACCATGGTAATGATTTAGTGTTAATGGAAACAGATCAACAGATTCTATTGTATTAAACATATCAACTACGGAGAATGGTTTCAAAGGTGATTGCATAAGATACTGAGTCAGCTAGTGGAAACAAAAGATAGAGTACAAGGTCTGTGTATTTTGTGTGAGATTTGTGAGTTCTCTTAAGACAAATCATTCTCTTTATACATCTAATGTCATTTAATCTTTTGCTAAAGTTATAGTCTGATGAAAAAAAAATTAAGGAAAGAAATGGGTAAACATCCTGCATATCATGAATGACTTATTCTTACTGGAAGACCATAAAATTCTGGGTCAAAGTTCACTATTCAGGGAAATATGTTATGACTTTCCAGTGATATGTCAAATACCATAGCGATGAATAAGATGACTGCTCTATAATGCAGATTATCTTCAAAATCAAGTGAACAATCAAGAGTTATGATTATTTAAAAGTAAAGAATTTCAGGCTGGGCACTGTTACTTCATTTTTTATATGAAAACTATGCTCACAGATGAGAACAGGAAAAAGTAAGCCAGAGAACACTAAAGAGAAAATTATAAAAGTCAACATTTTTCATGGAAATGAAAACCTCATCCTGAAACCTAAACAATTTTTTTCTAATAATAAAAAATTCTGAGACAGCAGTACAAAGAATACATTAAAACTATTGTGCTTACTGGATCTGATATGACATTCTGCATTTTAAAGCATGCACAGCAAAGAGTTATATTCAGGTATCACTGAACTTAACCCATGCGTGTTCTCAACATGGATGCCAAGATTCACCTCTTGAGCAAATGTTTTGGCATCTAGGACCCATAATCCTCTGTGCAGGTGTTATGTGTTTATAAGTTGGGAGAGCATTTTCTCCCAAGGACAAAGGTAAAATATAGAGCAGTTTTAGCTTAACCTACCCTTGTAATGCCATTATGGACACTCAAGAATTTCAACTCCTTCTGTGAAAGTTTAACCTCAGTTGACTGGTTTTAGGCTGAGTCTGACACTTCCACTGATGCATAAAACACCTGGTTTGCCCTTGTGAACTCCTCCTTAACTGAATATATAACCTGAAGCAAGCCAGCAAGTTGTAGATAAGTATATTATAACTTCCCCCACAAGTCAGACTTCCATAGATGAGAAATTCTGATCCACCAGTTTGGAGTTTTAGCTAGAATTCCAAGTCTGTCTAATGTAACAACTTTTTTCTTGGTTGCATAAACAGTTATTCAATGAGTAACAGATTGTATATCTGAGTGCATGCTACAATAGAGGCATGCCTCATGGGTTCATACTTGGGCTATTACTGTCCATAAGCAATAGCAGACAAAGCTACAATCATTCAATATGGGGATGATTACATACAGTGTAGTCAAACTCCAAAGAATAACTCAAGAATTCAGTAAGCTGGAAAGATGGCTGTCAGATTCACCATTATAGATAAATACCAAGAAGAAATTAATAAATACATAAATTCATAGCAACAAAACTATTAGTGTTCCAAACAGATTGTTCTAATAAACAAATGTCTTTAAATAACATTCCTATGGAATAAATTAGTCAAGCTAAATTATTAGAAGAGATAGTAGCTCAGAATATTAAATAAGACAAAACACATCAGCTATGTTACTAGCAAAACTAGTTAAAACTTGGTATGCTATATCAATCCACAACTTCCCTTACCTTACAGAACAAAGATAACTGGATACTAAATGAATTTAGCTATTGTCAAGCCTTTTATATGAATCTTCGATTCTAATCAAGATCCCAATAGCACGTCTCCATAAACTCAGTCATACAATAAAATTGCTCTGTGTGTGCTGTATATGAAAGAAATAAAATTCAGTACTGCTTAGAATTTTAAAAAAAATAAGTAGAAAGAATTTTAGTACACTTTAATTCTTGCCTAAGTAAAAACAGAACACAATATATTATACAAATTTACTAAATGTCCTCAAGTGCAAAAGTAATTCAGAAGTATAAGCTACCTTGACAACTAAGATTCCAAAACCAAAATCAAATAGCCACACTTTAACCACATAATTGCCATGTTGTTTTGCTATGTTAGGTATATGTTGACAAACTTTGGAATGCAATACCTCCACACCTGCAAGCAATGTTTTACCACAACAAATTTACACAACTAAGAGGTATAAATAAATTACACTCAACCAGCTCAGTAGCTACACTTATTTTTTCCCACTTCAGCCATTCTATTGTTCTCTCCCTCTAAAACATAGATTACTGTGCATTCTTATTCAGACTAAACCTCGTGCAGTTCTCGTAACTACTTCTCACACAATGTAACTAACCACATTATATTCTGTTTCCTCAGTGCGATTTAAAATGAAAAGTATGGGATTTATAAATATCAGGAGAATGTCAACTGAAGGCATTCTTATTCTAAGGTGTACATCTAATTTTGAGTCGTATGTGTGGACGGAAATATCGAATGCTTATAACTTGCCACAGTGCTCAACACTCAGGTACTTTGGTATGAAGATAATCCTATAGAATGATGTTTATGTTGAACTTGTAAGGTTTACACTGTTTAGTATTTGTTAATGTTAGAATTATTTAATATATTTCTCCATAGGCCTTCAATAAAAATGGCCTTTGGTTCCAGACTACCCCACTTAGCAAATAAAAATAAATAGGTAGCCAGACAGATAGACGAAGGAAGAAAGAAATGTAAATGCTTCAGTGAACCAATTTAGTATCGACCCTCCGCTCTAAAAATCCATGTCATTTAATAGAATGCTGTAAGGCATGCAGTTATCAGAAACTTACTCTTGTATGTAGCTATATGTTCACTGCTGTACACAGCGATAAACATTTAATAAAACATTACATTTATTTCATTATACTGTTGCTGATCTATTTTTGTACCATATACCTATGGCCATGGTCATGGAACTGAATGGTAATTTGGCCATCTCACCCTCGTGGTTAACAAATGTATATATAAAGTAAGTAAGTAAATTACTAAATAAACAAATAAGCAACAACATGCACATGTAGAACAACACAGTTACACAGAGGTCTGTATTGCAGCCTCTCAGTGGTTCGTTCATCAATTTGGTTCTTAACTGGGATAACCTGTGAACTGAATGCTTTTACCTCTTTTTGTACACATGGATTTTCATGGACCTCTGGTTTTCACTGGGTTCTCTAGTTTAAGCCCACGTTCCAAAGACATGTTCAGGTAAACTGGCAATCTTCTCAGTTGCCAGTACGTGTGTGTGTGTGTGTATGTGTGTGTGTGTGTGTGTGTGTGTGTGTGTGTGTGTGTGTGTGTGTGTGTGTGTGTGTGCGTGCGTGTGCGCGTGTGTGTGTGCATGTTTGTGTCTGTGGCAACATCTTGTGCACCCTGTTAGAGACCAGAATCCTACCCTGGATAAATTTCTGCATCTTACACCCATTCCCAGAATGGGATCCGGTTCTCCCATAACCTTACATTGGATTGAATGAATGAATGAATTTGCTGGTTACGGGACATTACTTAAATATCTTTTGTATAATTATGGAAACAATAGTTGGGTGGTAGTCTCAATCATCTAAAGCATATATGTAGATGCTAACGAAAGTTACTAGAGCATAGGGAGTAATGTGCAACTTCCATTGTAGACCTGCGGGCATGAACAGGTGTACATTCAGAAGTTTACCAGACTGATATGATTCTTTAATCTGGTCTGTATAAACTGGAGGTTTTGCTGCATACATTGCATATTGAGTGGGATTAAGCAAACAAAGTGATTTAATAACCTTGTCTCAGTTTCATGACCAGATTGTTTCTGATCTGCTACATCTAAACCATTGTAGCCTGTTGATTTATTAGTCAATATAATATTATGCAACCTACTTAATTTCTGGGCTATATGGACAAGCTGTGCAAAGTTAATAAGTGAGGGAGATATGTTTTAGGGATTGGATAGAGTCTGCAAACAAAGTAAAGGTGCACATAAGAAAAGAGGTACAGAGTTAATGGTATTAATGACATTTGGTTACTATATTGCAGGAGCAACACTAAAGCAGCACACAAGGACAGTGTGACAGATTCACAGCTCTAGGATGGCTGAGGAAATGTGCGCTCAACTGCGCAGTGATGCAGTATATAGTGACAACTAGCACTCAGACACTACAAGAAAGGAGCTACACCAGAGTAGAGCAGGCTACAAAAAGAGCAACTTGGATGTGCACAACACAGGGGCAGTCCTTTCAAGCAAGTCAACAAGGAACAAAAGGGGTAGATATGAAATTAAGGAAAGGGAAAAAAGCAGGCAGACATAAACACAGAACCCCAACCATAGGATGTGAATGGTGGGAGGAAAGACAGGGGTAGTGATCCACTTTTTAAGTTATAATGAAGAAGGGTAGGTGGAAAGGTACTATGAGATGGCTATGAACAATCAGTCGAAGCAGGGCAGGCAGACAAACCAAGAACACAGACACTGGCTTTCAGGGGTGGCATACATAGAAAAGGAGTATGGTGAATAGACTCACATATACAGAGGACTAACAAGTGATAATGGGAAGGGCTGGACAACAAGTAAAGAATGTGGTATGACACATAATACATGAACAATCATTGGCTGCCAGGTCAATTAGGAGGGCAATAAACCCAAGCATCACTGACCTGGATGGTCAAATGTATGGGATGGTTGCTCCCTAGAAAGCACCATGGCCAGGCCTGCTGATTAGATAATTGTACTAGCCATACCAGAATGCACTCAATGCTCCCAGTGTATGCATCCAGCTGTTGATTCACCTTGGTATTGACCAACCTCCAATCCTCATGCCAGACTACTCCTGTACACCTTCAGAGGAGCAGCCATCACCTCTCCCCCCCCGAGAAGCAGTCATGAGTAACTTCTTCAAATCACCCTTAACAAAGTACACTTGCATGCTATGATGAGAGGCAGACTTGACAGCTAGTGGAGATGAAGCACCAGATGCAGAAGCTGGACAAGCCAGAAGTGGTCTGACCACTTTTCTAGTACAATTGGACCTGCAGCTGGTAGACAGAATGGAAAAAAAAAATCATTAGACACACATGAGATAAAATCATTAGTGCAAATGTGAACTGGACTGCCTCACAGCACATACAAACCTGCTGCATGAAGAGGCATTATTGATTTCTGCAGCAACAAACCATATTCAGTTACTATTCATCCTCCACTGTTGGAAAACAAAGATATATATATATATATATATATATATATATATATATATGTATATATATATATATATATATATATATATATATATGGATTCAATTCACTTGGTCGAATTGCACTTGGTCAAAAATGATTCCATGCAGTTCACTTCACTGAAAGCTCACTTGACTGAAAGCTCACTTGGTCGAAGTTCATTTAGTCGAAAATGGAATATAGCCCCTGTCCCACTGCAGTGCAACCCTGGATTGAGAATATTAAATAAGGGGGGGGGGTGTGGGGGGCGACCTTCTGTTTTGCTTAAAATGGAGAGTAATTTAAAAGCACTTTTAGAAAAGGGGTTGGTTAGGAATAGAAGGTTTGATACTAAGGCACACACATCAAGATGCGGAGCATGTAACCAGTGCTCTTCTATATTTGAAGGCACAGGATTATTTTTGGATAATGTTAACAGAACCAAAATATCATTTAAACAAGGTAATTGTAATACTAAAACAGTAATATATATGGCTAAATGTGAAGCATGTGCTGGATATTATATAGGGAAGACAGAAAGAAAGCTAAGGGAGCAAATTTATTCCCATTTGTACAGTATAAAGACCAAAGATCCAAAAAAATGCTTTATTTAAACACATAGACCTGAATGGAGTTAACCATTTATTCAAATTTGCTATCTTAGAAATAATAACACCAAACGCCAGAGGGGGTAATTACAAAAATGTACTTTTATACAAGGAGTTATGGTGGCAGTTACATACGGATGCCACAACCCCACCTGGACTGAATGAACATATATCCATCAAACCTATTTTAGAAAATAGGAATAGATAGGCACACTAGAATTTAGTATATCAACACATATTATCATTGTATTTTTATATGTATTTGTCGGGTGGTTAGTTTACATGTATATTTATATATGGTTCTACAAATTCATTTTATATGTTTTTATTGTACCAGGAAAAGTTTTTATAAAATTTTGTATGTGAATTGTTATACGGGTAAGGCAGCTTTAAACAGCTGATGGCTTTTTTGGCACCAAAGGCGGTATTTAAATGACATAGAGCAGCTGTTAAAATGTTCTGGTGAAGCTCACTTTCTTGTGAGTGAAAGCGCTAAACTCTGTGATTTAATAAACGTTTGTCAGTGTTTTTACGATCACGGACAGTGTTATTCTAAGGCTGGAGGTATCAAGCAGATTGTTTTGCATGGGAATAGCGATTCATTTTGGCGTTCATCATCGCTAACATTTTTTTATATTTGTGGATTGAACGTCAACCAGGTTTCTGTTGTTGGTTTCATATATATATATATATATATATATATATATATATATATATATATATATATATATAAAGCTAATGGCAGAAGGCAATGGTACTGAAAAAAAGAAGGGTTATTGATATGATACTGCATGCCGAACAAAAAGCAGAAGACATTGAAACAGACAAATCCACCATAGGAGGTAGATTCCCCAATACAAACTGGCTCGCTCAAGTTAAAGAGATTTTGTTGTCAGTTATTTGGCAGGGGGCAACCCCTCATTAGTTTGACACCAAGCAATTGTATATCAGCAGGAGAAGCACTAGATTAATAAGGTCCATTACTGTAAACAAAAGCAGTACACACCACTAGTAGTTTTACTAGACAACAGTAGTACATACCCCTATTAGTATTAATGCATAATAGAAGTACACACCCCTACTTGTATTACTTCACAAAAGTCGTACACACTCCTTATAGTATTACTGTATAAGAGTTGTACATAACTCATAAATACCAAGTTGTAAGTGTATATATGACCAAATAACCAAAAATATACCAAATATACGCTAAAAAGCTAAAAATAGCTCACTGCAAATGCTTACTTTCAAAAAATCCCTTTTAATAGAAAACAAATAAAAATGAATCCCTGAGGGTTAAAACTATTTTGCACACAGGTTAAGCACTTTCATGTGCTAACTGCAGACTTCATCAGAACTGTGAAATGTGTGTAGCTCCCCCCATATAATACATTTAAAAAAAAATCAAGATCCAGTGGGAATGTTCAATTAATTAACCTTCTCATGAATAAAACATAACCTCATAAATACTCATTAATTCTGCTCATTCAACCTGCACAGTTTGTATTACACTCTGTATCCCTACAGTTGCCTATAAGACAATCACATGTGCTTATGTATATAGGTTCATAGGTAGGTACTAGGCTATCTGCCCGAGAGCATTTATAAGCCTAGCCAGAGTGTGTCGGCTTTCGCCGCCCCATTGATTAATTAACTGAGCCTCTGTCAAGCAGAGCCAATTAAGTGATCCCAGGGGTGTATTTTCTGTTACCCATCCACTCGTCAAGGTTTCTCTTGAAGAGTGTTAGTGAGGGTCTCTGCCTAATGTAGTTAGGAATTTTGTTCCAAAGCATGGGGAATCTCTGTGACAAGAATCTATCCCTCCAGCATGTTCTGTTTATTGTTGTGGTGAGGTTTAGCTCACTAGAGCACGTGGCTCGCAGTGACTTGGATTTCTTTAGGTGGAGCATTTCCATCAATTCTGAGTTGGACATGGATTTGTAAATCAGGCAGAGATCACCTCTGAGTAAGCAATATGCCACTGTGTACAGCTGGATTTTTTTCAGTCGGGCTGCATAGGACATATGTTTGAGGCCAGTAATCCTGTTGGTGAGGTACTTTTGTGGTCTTTCCAGCTGTTGAAAGTGTCTTGTGAGGTACATCCCAAATGGGGCATTGTACTCTATGATGGGTCTGATGAGTGACGAGTAGAGGGACACTATAACCTCTTTATCTCTAGATGAGAACCCTTTAGTAATTATATGGGGCACATAGAAGGATTTCCTAACTACTTTGGCAATATGATTGTCAAAGGAGAGATTACTATCTACCTGGGTTCCCAGATCTCTTATTGACTCTTCTGTATTAAGGGGGCTGCCACCTATGTGGTATTTTGTGGGTGTTTTGATTTTCGCAAACGGGATGACTATGCATTTTTTGGCATTTAACTTGAGGCCATGACTTTGACACCAGGTATCCGTCTCAGTAAGGCTCTTTTCAAGGGTGTCCATGTCAGTTGGAGAGTCAATTATGGCTCCCAGTTTTCAGTCATCAGTGAACTTGGTTAGCCATAGTCCTCCTGTGTATGCCTGTACTGCTGAAAAGTATATGCCAAACAGTAAGGGTCCCAGAACCGAGCCTTGCGGGACACCACTTGTGACTGGTTTAGAGTTGGACCTGGGGCTTGCTATTCTTACCATGTGAGCTCTGTCTGTAAGCCAGTTGGCAACCCATCTCATGATGTATGGGTTTATGTTCAGGCTGATGAGTTTTTTTGTGATACCCAAGTATGGAATGTTGTTGAAAGCTTTGGCGAGGTCAAGTTAGGCTGTGTGAACCACCTTTCCCTCATCTATGGCCTTGGTGACTGTCTCAAAGAAGTCAGCCAGGTTTAGTAGGCATGATCTGCCCTTAACAAAGCTGAACTGGGTTGGGTCAAGTGTTTGGAGGTTCCCAATGTCTTTGTTAATGAGTTCCATGATGATGCACTCCATAGCCTTGCAGACCAAGCTAGTCAGGCTTATGGGGCGATAGTTACCAGGGTCACTTGTGGCCCCTCCTTTGTGGAACGGAATAACCTGTGGAGAGGCTGATGTTGAACAGAGTGTTTAGGTGGGGGTTAGTTTGTTCTGTAGTTCGTGCAAGATGCAGCCTGGGACACCATCTAGCCCCATTGATGCTGTGTTTTTGGCTTGTGAAAGGGCTGTTTTCATCTGTGTGTCTGTGATTTCTGGGACACTACACTTTTCCAGTATTGTTGTTGGCCCTTTTGGGGTGAGAGGGAGGTGAAGTTTGCACTGAATCAATCTGCCAGGATGTTGGCAATATCAGTAGGTTCAGTATATTTTGTGCTATTTTGCACTAGCTCAGTGCATATCTGCCAGTTGCCACTTAGTTTCTAAACATAGCTAAAGAAGGCTTTGTGGTTATCTTTTGAATCCTTGGCTATATTTCTTTCAAAGTTAGCCTTGGATGATTTTATGAAGGCTCCTTAGTTTCTTACTGATACTGATCATAGATGTCTTTCCTTCTTGGGATTTGCTTTTTTTCTGAACTAGTTTCCTCCTTCTATAGTATAGCCTGTTTATGGCAGGGGTCCACCAGACTGGTTTCCTTCTCTTAGAGGAGTGAGTCTTGGTTTTGCTAGGGATGGCATGATCCATGCATCCTTATAGGTGCTCATAGAGTGCATTTGTAAAGGTTTCTGCATCTTGGGCAGCATTATCCTTTAGCGTGAGGGCTATGAAACCTACTGCCTCTGTTTTAAATAAAGTGAAGTTCACTTTAGAAAAGTTTTTTTACTGTGGTTTCCTTAGTTGTTGGTGGTGGTGGGGTGTGGACCTCTAGAGTGATTAGCTTATGGTCTGATCTAACCAGTGACAGGTTGACCTCCGGTGTGGAACACCTGTCGCCCATGTTGGTGATGACCAGGTCCAATATGTTTTCACCTCTGGTAGGGGAGTTTACCAGCTGATCCAGTGCATTTGAGTTGATGAATTCCAGGAAGTGCTGGGCCTGGGAGTTTGTACTCGAGTAGTTTTCCCAGTTAATGATAGGGTAATTGAAATTGCCCAATATCAGGGTGTTCTGTAGGACCTTCATGTTTTCCAGTGTCGCCAGAAAGGAGGAGTGGTGGTCCTGGGTCATGGAGGGTGATCTGTAGCAGGCCACAATTTGCATTGCAGATTTGCCCGATGTTAGTTGCACATGGATGATCTCAGAGGTACCATGCTGCACCCCTAACCTGGAGGTGTAGTTATCCTTAATGAATATGGATACACCCCCTCCTTTTGTGTTTTGGTCTGTGTTCTGTGGCTGAAACGTGTGGTATGAGTTGTAACCCAGTACTGCTGGGGTTCTCTCTGGAGCCTTGAATCAGGTTTCAGTTACTGCACAGATGTTGACATTCTCCATACTGAGGAGTGTTTCAAGTGTGTGCATTTTGAGATTTAAACTCCTGGGGTTGAGTATCATAACTCTCAGTTTTTTGTTAATCGTGCTGTTTACAGAGGTGGGTTTGACTTTTGAGCCTTGCCTAAAAAAAGGCACTGTGGGGGCAGCAAGAGCCTTGGCCAGTATTCGAATATATAGAAAAGAAACCTTTAGTAACTCATATTTAGAATACACTAGTTATCACCCAGTAAGTCAAAAAAAGAGCATCATTAAGGGACAGTGCATAAGAGCTGCGAGAATGACATCTGATTTTAATGAAATGAAGAAAGAGCTAGAATATATAGGAATATTATCTGGAGAAAGGGGTTACCCCAGATATTTAATTGATGATGTCACTCAATATGTACTGAGAGAATAGAGGAAAAATACAAACCACTTCTTGGTATTGGGTTGGAGAAAAACAGGGAAGAACACAAGAATGGGAAGGAAAATCCATACCACAAGGTTTGTGTAGTGGAGTGCAGTCCATACGCTGAGGAGATAAAGAAAATAACGAGACAAAACTGGAACATTCTAAGAAGGGACAACTTGGGTTACAGTAAAGTGGGTACAGGGCCTGTGTATGTTTACAAGCCTGGGTCTAACCTAAAGAATAAGTCTGAGAGACTGAAAGGTAGAATAAAGGGTAACACTGGAGTTGGGTACACCAAAAAATGTGAGCAGTGTTAGCAGTGTAAGGAGATTATAGGAGAGAAATTAATTACATTAGGGGACGTCAACCACACTAGAGTAAGGTTTAAGAAAGGGAGTTGTTTATCCCAACATGTCATATACTTGGCCAAGTGCATGGCATGTCCAAGTTATTATGTCAGCAAGGTGGACAGACAATTGAGGAACAGGATATCTGATCATACCTATTGTATAAGGAAAAAAGATAAAAGCAATGCTTTGTGTAGACACATACTTAGATATGATGCAAGCCATGTGTTCAAATTTGGGATTTTAGAACAGGTAAAGGTAGATTTAAGGGGAGGAAATGTTAAGATCAAAATAGCAGAAAAAGACGTCAAATGGCAACTCAGGTTAAATGCAGCTAAAGAACCTGGGTTGAATGAATATATTCGCACTAAACCAATCTTGGACGCAAGGATATGAATGACGTGTTGCACTAGGGTATGTACGCACAGAATAAAGTTAGAAACAAGTGAATAGAAAAATAAAAAAAGAAAGCTGGTACAATAAGAAAGGAGGCAACATGTCAGGACACAATGTTTAAATAACAAAGTGCAATGTTGAGTGTTAAAGATGTGTATATTTTTTAACACAGAACAAACAAGCATTTTTACATGTCATATATGTCTTTTTTTTTTTTTTTTACAAATGTGTTCTTATACTATAAACAAAAGTGTAGTATTGTGTTCTATAAAGAAGTATATTTTTTACCACAGAACAAATTAACATTTCTATATGTTATATAATGTATTTTTATACCTAAATGTGATATACATAAGCACATGTGATTGTCTTATAGGTAAACTTAGAAACTGTATGGTTACAGGGTGTGATACAAAACTGTGCAGCTTGAATGAGCAAAATTAATGAATATTTATAAGGTTATGTTTTATTCATGAGAAGGTTAATTGATTGAACATTCCCACTGGATCTTGATTTTTTTTAAATGTAATATATAGGTGGAAGCTACACACATTTCACTGTTCTGATGAAGTCTGCAGTTGTAGTTGTTTGTCTTTCACCTTTTCCCGGTAAGGGGTCGCCACAGCGGAACTCCAGTCCACTAATGATTGGCAGTAGATTTTTACGAAATGCTGAGGTGCCAGCTCGATGCCCAACCTTTAAAGAAGGCATGCATGTCTTTTGAATGTTACCCAACTGCGGGGAGGACATGCAGACTCCACACAGATGAAGTCTGCAGTTAGCAGATGAAAACGCTTAACCTGTGTGTAAAATAGATTTAACCCTCAGGGGTTTGTTTTTATTTGTTTTCTATTAAAAGTGATTTTATTGAAAGTAAACATTTGCAGGGAGCTATGGTCCTTTTTAGCGTATATTTGGTATATTTTTGGTTATTTAGTACATAACGGTAGTAGTGTTACTACACAACAGTAGTACACAGCACAAGTATTATTAATACACAGTACTAGTACATATCACTTACCAGTATATACCCTTAGTAGTATTACATAATATTAGCACACACTCCTAGTTGTATTACTACATCACAGTAGTACATTCCACTATTAGTATTACTACATTATAGTAGTACACACCACTAGTACTATTACTGCATAATAGTAGTAGTACACAGCCCTTGCTGTATTACTACACAATAGTAATACACACCAGTAGTAATATTACTGCAAAATACTAGTACTCAGCACTAGTAGCATTACTACACAATAGTAATGCACACCACTAGTAGTATTAAAACACAACAGTAATGCACACCACTAGTAGTATTACTATGCAATACTAGTATACGACCCTAGTAGTATTGCTACACCACAGTAGTACATGTCGCATGTCTCATGTATCAAATGATATACTGAGGCACTATGATGGGTTCAAGTTATTTATTGTAGATAAACACATCAGGAGATGTACCTGGAACATGTATTTAAGCTAAATGACTGACTCATTACTTCAAACACACATGAATGTGCATCTCCATTCATGCCTGCATTCATCCTGACTATACAAAATGGCACTGATCTTGCACATGCTCAGTAATTATATGCCTGTGCTATATCTAGCTATAGTGGCTGACTAGGTACAATACACACAGTGATCTACATCCTTCCTTTTTGATTTGTTCGACATACAGTAGGAGAACAAGATATTTTTAGCAAGCTAGATATCATATCAACATTTAACAACAAATGAATTTAAGCCCAAGTCACTGTGTATCTTGAAATGGGTGTGGAAATTCTGCCCTATCTGGTCAGATAAAAACTTTGACTGGGTTTAGCAACAGGGACTGTCTCTGGGGGTACTTTTACATCTTGAACTTCGGGGATTATATCAGGATTATTTGAAGAAAGTACACTGTCTTCTGGAATTTGAAGAAGTGAAGAGTCACTCTGAGAAATAATGTCTATGTTAAATGTTCGAACATCCAAAATGTCTTACATTACATGGTCGAGACCAAATGTTCGACATTTGGATGTTTGAACATAAAAAAAAAAAAGAAAACACAGAAAAAAAACACTTTAACAGTGTAGGCAGGGGGGCAAGCCCCCCTGCACCCCCCATGTAGGGGGCTGCCCCCTACTTAAATATACCAACTCCGAGACCACACTTCAGTGCAGAAAAGGGAAATTCTCCCTATCTGCACCATACGGTGCCATTAAAAGTCTATCTTCGAGCACTCAAAATTTCAAACGTTTGGTCTCGACCATGTAATGTTCGAAATTTTGAGGGTTCGAAGATTTGACAGGTACCCAAGAAATAGAGTCTCATCTGCTGAGTCAGTGGTTCAGAGACTGGTAGCAAGTGTCTTTGATTCCTTCTGAAATCCATTCCTTCAGATTGCATGATGTAAGATCTTACTTCTTCGCAAAAGTTTTTGACAATACCACTAGGTCATATCCTTTAGATGTTTGCACTGTCACAACTTCTCCTTGTCTTAATGGTCAAAGAGGTTTGCTGGACTTACTGTAGTGCAACTTTTGTGACTGATGTTTTCTCGAAAGTTGAGTCTTGACCATTCTGTTCTTTGCATTTGGTACTAACAATTGTTTACTGATAGGTAAAGTTGTTTTCGTCTCTCTGGACATTAATCTCTGAGTAGGTGAACCAAGCAAGCTATCTTGAGGAATGTTTCTGAGATTGAGTAAATTAAGGAAAACACTGGTATGGATTTCTCCAACAACTGTTTTGCACTTTGAACTGCACACTCAGCTAATCCATTGGACTGTGGATACTCAGGACTACTAGCAACATGGGCAAAATCCCAAGACTCTGCAAATTCTTGAACTACTATCTTGTAAACTGTGCACCATTGTCAGAAATTACTTTGTGTGGACTACCATGGAAAGAAAAATGTCTCTTCAATTTTGTAGTGACAGTGCGTTAAGTTAGGAAGAAGGACAATTTCAATTTGAGTAAGTCTACTAACATTAAATAATGCTGACCATTCCATTCAAAAATATCAATTGCAGCTGTCAACTATGGTAATTCGGGAATATGGTTTAGGTGAAGTGGTTCTTTTTGTTGGTGCTGTTTGGAGCTGTTGCAAATTGAACATGCGAGAGTTTTTTTCTCTATATCTTTTCATATAGAAGGCTGAAAATACAATGGCTTTTGCCCTTCTTTTAGGTGAATCAGTACCCAGGTGACCACAATTCAAAATTTCGATACATTCCTGTTGGAATGATGTTGGAATTACTATGTTAGGACCTTTTATGATGATTCCATCTTTCATCATGAGCTTGTCTCGGTAAGGAAAATACTTCTGTATGTCAAGTGGTAGACTAGTTTGTCGTGCTGGCTATCCTTGACTGATAAAAATTTGTAGCTTCTGGAGAATTGGGTAGAAGGCTGTGTGATTTCTGAGTTCATCAAGATGTGATAAGGAAAAATTTCTGACTGCAATGATTTCAAAGTCAGCTTTCTCATGTTCATGCTGTTCTGTTGTTTGTCTGGGTGCTCTTGACAAAGCATCAACAAGATAAAGATATTTGCCTTTTGTACAGACTGTATTGAAGTTGTACTTTTGCAATTTTAACATCGCGTTGCAGACATGCTGGGGCTGTATGAACTGGCTTTCTCAGAATTGTCACTAGAGGTTGGAGATCAGTCTCTATTTGAACAGGTTTTCTATAAATATAATCATTGAACTTTGAACATGCTAACACTACTGCCAAAAGCTCTTTTTCATTTTTATACATACTGCATACTGCACTTCCCTTTGGGTTAAAGTTCTGGATGCATAGGCTACTGGTATGCCTTATTAAAGAAATGTTGCACCAAGACCATACTTTGAAGCATCACACAAAAGAGTTACAGGTTTGTGAACATCATAATATCTCAATGTGGGTGGACTGGCAATTTTCTGTTTCAGAGTATCAAATGCTTTTAGGTGTTGTTCCAACAAAGACCAGTGTACATTTTTGTGTGTCAACTCACATAAGGGTGCTGAAAGCTCACTCATATCTGGGTTGAACTTTCCTAAATAGTTGACCATACCAAGAAAACGTTGTAAAGATGTAACATGCAACATGTCAAGAATTGCTGCTTGCTTAGACGGATCTGGTTGTAAGCCAGAACTGGTAAACAAATAACCCACATAAGTAACTTCTTTCAGTTTTAATTTACATTTTTTAGGATTCAGTTTAAGACTGAGTTCACGAGCATGGTCTAGAACTTTCCTAAGATTGCTATGATGTTCGTCTTCACCATTGCCCCTTAAAATAGTGTTGTCTACTATGATAGCACATGGATAACCAGAAAAATGTGTTCCATTGCACATTGAAACACTTCACTGGTAGCATTTATCCCAAATGGCATTCTCACAAATTTGTATCTACTAAATGTTGTACTGAAAGTGGTTAACAATGAAGCTTTGTGATCCAGCGACATTTGCCAAAAGGAACTTTTTGCATCTAAGACTGAAAAAACAGTGGCATTAGGCATCTAAGTCTCTTAGATCAATACATATTTGAATATCATCTGAGTGTTTCTTATGAGTTACGACCATGGAGGATACCCATTCATTTGTTCTTTTACTGGAGTAAGGACACCTAAATTCATCATTTTATCGAGTTCTGCTTTTACTTTGCTCTGCATTGCTACTGGAACTTCCCTTGCTGGTCTGACAACTGGGCTTACTTCATCTTTTAACTTCATAGAATATGTGACTGGAAGTTTGCCAAACTTGTCTGTGAAAATATCAGCATATTCACTAAAAATATTCTGTGGAAAACTGTCGTTGTTCACACTTAAATGGTGGACCTCCTTATTAAATGAAATCAGTCGCATTGTCAAACTGTGTTTGAGGCTTAACACACTGCACATGTATTTTGACTATGTAAAACTGAAAGGCATAGCTGTTCCCAACAGAACTGCTTGCGAGAACTATTGCACCATCAGTTTGAATCTCTTCACCACCATAAGCAACTAGTTTTGCATACATTGCTGTACCAAGTTTCTCACCAGCTTTTATTTTAGCAAATGTTTGTACTAATATAACATTGCATTTAGATCCAGTGTCTGCTTTAAACTATACAAATTTCCCATTAATCAGAACAGTACAAAATATTTCACTCTTTGCTGATAATTGATAATCTGCTGTGTTAACTGTTTTGTCAGTCACAGAGACACCATTAACATAGAAAGTGGCCTATCCCATCAGCATTCTTATAAATAGATCTATCCATGAATCCAAAGACCCTAGCCTTTGGAAAAAAGCTATTATCTTACCCCACCATAAAAGTGCCTCTTCAACTGAAATTTCCAACTTCCATCCCATTGCCATTCTATCTCCATCTCCAAACTACTGGAAAAATCTGTTTAGAGGCAACTACCACATTTCCTTCTTAATAATGAAATCCTTTCCCAAACTCCACATGGGTTCAGACCAGGACATAGCAAATCCATTGTTCTATTATCATTCTTAGACATAGTTAACAAAGCTCATGATTCAGGGAGCATTGTCTCATCCCTATTCCTGGACCTGTCTAAAGCCTTTGATACCATCTCCCACACTATCTTCCTATGATACCATCTTCCACACTATCTTCCTATCTCAACTCGCCAACATAGGTCTACCACCCCCCCCCCCCCTCTCTTAACTGGTTCAAAAGTTACTTTTCAAACAGGTAACATGCTGTCAAATGGCAGAATTCCATATCCCCCTACTTTCATAACCCTACTGGCATCCCTCAAGGCTCAATACTAGGACCCATTCTGTTTAATATTTTTAGCAATAACTTCCATCATTCAATTCAGAAGGGGTCTCTAGTTCAATATGCCAATGACTCCACAATAGTTTGCACTGCTGACAACCCAACCCTATTACAGCAAATCACCCAAACTGCATTTAATACAACTGCAGTAGAGACCTGGCTCTACAACAATCATCTCTCCTTAAGCCTTAACAAAACCAAACTCATGATTTTTACTTCCAAGAAAAATGCTCCTCTAAACAAATATTGTTTTGGAATATTCTCTCTTAATTCCACTAAGACTGAAGTAGTGAATCACACTAAAATGTTAAGGGTAATAATCAACAAAAACTTCAAATCTGATCTCCATGTTCACAATAACATCAGCAAGACCCATAGAAAATTTGGACTACTTTATAGACATAGCCAGTTTCTCTTCCTCCCCACAAGACAAGTACTTGTCTCATCTTACATACGTCCTTCCCTAGTTTATGGTGTCCCACTACTAACCCACCTCCAATCCTCCCTGAAATCCATACTGGAAGCATGTTATAACAAAATAGCTAAATTTGCAACAGATAGTCGACATTCTACCCATCATTGAATTGCTCTAAATAAACTACATTGGCTGGAACTCCCCTACTACTTAACTTATCTTCAACTAACTACCACACATAAACTAATTAATAAACCCCAAGACTGCCCTGCCCTAAAGTCCCTGTTCATCCATTATAAACCTTATAGGCCCCTAAGATCTGAAAACCTAAACCTAAACTTCCTGCCGGTCAACTACTATACTCTTGGGTCATTGCTAAAACATCGAATAGCCTACCTACATGCATCTACTCACATCACTGCTGTAGCACTTTTAAAACCACCCTGCATACATATCTCCTCTCCAAACAGACTTGTAACTGATCAATATCTCCACCAGCTATTACCTAATTCCTAGATTCTTTTCATACACCCTTACTTTCCTCCTAACATACACCCCTCCACATACTTCTTCACACATCTCCCTTACAGATTAGCTTATCATTATACTCCCCTCTCTCTTGCTAAGAAGCTCGACCCTTCCTTACCCACCCTTTAACCCCATTACTTCTATCTATATAGCATTACTCTCTCCCTCCTCATCTATAGAACTACCCATCTCTTCTATGTTCTATACTTTTTCTGCACACCTCCTCCTCTTCTACCAATTGATTGTATTGTATGCAATGTATTGTAATGTGCACAGTTAATACATACACCTTGTTAAATTTATTTGCTACATGCTTCTTCTCCTGCATTTGTTTATGTGATTGCACTGTGTCTTACTCTAGGTGTGCCACAAAGTATACTGTAATTGCACTGGCTGTAAACTTCTTTTTTTGTTGTCAATCTATATCTCCCTGTTCTACAGTGTATTATAATGCATTTCTTGTTTGGATTGTATAATGCATTTTGTTTTAATCTGCTCTGAATGCTATGTATATTCATATTAACTGTCATTGTGGAGATTTTCTCCTAGGACCTCCACTGAAAATGGGCTCTTCTTGGTCCAGTAGACTTTCCCAGTAAACAAATGCCAATAAATAAATAAAATAATAAATAAATAAAGTTTGCTCTCTATCTGATCGACTTACTTCTTCAGATGCTCTCTTTTAATAAAAGTATGCACCACTTTAGACTTGCAAAGCTTTTTGAAATTATTCTACTTTTTACATTTGTGACATTGCTGACCAAAAGCTAAGCATTTCTCTCGTTTAGGTTCATGACTGCCTCCTCAATTATGACAATTAACAATAAGGTTGTTTGTTGAGGCTCCATTTGGTTTATAGTTAAGGTTAGAAGTTGCCTCATTCGGTTTATAGTTAACAATGAGGTAGGGTACTGCCACACCCTTCAGTCTATATCTCTTTTTCATCTTAGCTTTATGTTGTACACTATCAACATTCGCACCGACAGACACTGCATGCATGCTTTTCTCATTCATAAGCACATATATTTGACAAATTTCAATGGCTTTGCTCAACGTTAAATCACTGTCTGGAAGCTAAAGCTTTCTCACTGCATCATTAACACCACGCACAAGCCTGTCTTTTATCAACTCATCTCTCAGATCACCAAATCTGCACGTTTCTGCTTTATTTCTTAAGCTGGTAATATATGCTGCTATAGTTTCACCAAGCTTTTGATTTCTCATGTAAAACATGTGCCTTTCCATTGTAATATTTGTTTGATGGTTACACATTTTTCTAAATTTACGTTTTAAGCACTCAGGGTCTTCCCATGTTTCAGCCTGTATCACAATATGACAGTTCCCCTGCCACTGCATACACAGCAGGTGCATACATAAATGACCGTTCCCTCTCAATGGCTTCCAAGTCAGCTAAATTAAGAAGTATGAATGCTCTTGTATTTGCATCTTTATTAGAAAATACAGCCTGTATGAAAATATCATATTATTGCTCAAACAATCCCTCTGCCATAGTAACAAAATTCATTTAAATATAAGAGTAGACCAGGTACTTGTAATTATGCTCAAATGAACAACAATCTCTCTAAAAAGGCTTCACTTCAATACTGCAAGCACTGCAAACACTCCTGACATTTTGGATACTTCAAAAAGTTTTGGTTAATGTAAAAAAGTAGCACATTGTGAAAATATGCAGTTGTTTTAGCCTTTTCATACATTTAAACACTTCAAAAATTACTTTGAACACTTCTGTATTTATTTCAAATACTGTTATCAGTATGTTGCAATATCAGGCATTTTGTTTATCTTGGTAATTATTTCAAACATTTTGAATGCTTCGCAGCTTATTCGGGAACTGAAAAATCATTTAAATGAGTTTATGTATCTTTGAATAACAGCTATCTAGCTACAGTTGCTAGCTACATTACACACCACTGGTAGTATTGCAATATCTTAGTAGTACACACCACTGGTAGTATTACTACACCTTAGTGGTACACACCACTGGTAGAATTACTGCACAATACTAGTACACACCACTAGTAGTATTATTACACCACAGCAGTATACACCACTGGTAGAATTACTGCACATTACTAGTACACACCACTAATAGTATTACTACACCATAGCAGTACACACCACTGGTAGTATTACTACACCTTACTAGTACACACCACTGGTAGAATTACTGCACAATACTAGTACACACCACTAGTAGTATTATTACACCATAGCAGTACACACCACTGGTAGTATTACTACACCATAGCAGTACACATCATTTCATGTTCCAAGGATTGATCAATTCACATCTACATATCTGTCCTTCATGGCACTTTTAGTCTACAGCTGCAACAAATTTCATGATAACCAATACCTGTCTATGTACTCCATGGCAGTTTATTCATGTGTATCATCATGCATGCACCATAAGATTATAGAGGCATATCCAGCATAGCAGACCAGTGCAGGGCTGATGTCAACAGGATGCAGCATGCAAATTATACAATCCGATGACACAGTGGCGATGTCTACAACACTGTAAGGGAGAGGTCACCCACCTCCACTACTGCAGAGGTTCCTGTAGAGATATTACATGATTCCATAGCCTCAACAGTGCATGACAGACATCCTATCCTGACAGGATATCTGTCATGCACTGGTAAGACTATGCAGACATCCTGCATCTGACAGTACTACACAGAATCCTTCTGTGTCCTCAGTCTCCACAGCATCTGAGGTGGACACAGCACCAAGGTGTACATGCTCATCATAGGGGATAGATGTGCATTGGGGAGTTCAACATTGCTTTCACTACAGAAATGACTACAACACTTCGAATTAACTAACAGATGTGCAGATCAAAGATCCATTCATAGATGGCTGCTACCCACAGCATTGTACAGATGGTGAGTGTACTCCATGGATTGTGGGAAGATGTGCACCAACTATACAATAACATGGAGTATGCAGACCATGAGCACACAGTGCTGTTAGGTCACTGGTTGCTAATGTTGCCTCCATAGCTGCTTCTATAAGATGCATTGCAACTGCTATCTGCCCCCCCCCCTCAGCAGGCCATGCAGTCCACAACCATAGGAGTTTCCAACTATAAAGTGGTCATGCACAGGTCATCCCACATCATACTTCATAGACTACTGGAAAAACTGCATTAGTGTCATCAATAGGCACATAGCTTGCCACCTCCATTGATGGGCATTATCCATATTGTGTTTATTTATTTTATTTATTTAATTTGAATTTTTTGATTGGAGCAGCCAGAGAGTGCTGTTGGTTAAATGACTTGCTCAGAGTCACACAGATAGGCAGTGGAGGGAATCAAACCACAGACCACTAGACCCCAGGAAGCAGCGCATTAATGGCTCCTAAACCCATCTCCTTTCAACTGTCTAGATTTTTGCAGAATGTTCATATTTTTGGCTCATATTTTTGGTAAGTTCATCATAAAATTTCTGGTTTTATGGCAAATCATTGGGATGATCTGAGGACTTAAGTCACTAAATAATGACATACATTTGAGTTTCAGACTTCACAGCCTTCAGAAAATGTATGTTAAAACAACCCCTGTTATTCTAGCAACTTTCTAAGCTTATAAAAGCAATATTTAAAATATTTCCCTCTTTTTGGGCCTTTGTCCCCCCATTTTGTCGGGCTTTGACCAGATGTTTGCACTAAGAGGTTGTGAGGTATGCCTTACCCCTCCGCCAATCTTCAATGCCTGGGATGCATCATCACATGTGGTCCTGTAACTGTACTCTTTTGTTAGTCCCACATAGCCCTTCACCCTTGTTTGAAGATAATGCCATTCATCAGGCTTAACGTATAGGATGCCCATCAGCATGCGCATGCATTGTCTCATAGTTCTCCCACATAATGCATCATTCCCTGGATATGCAAACTAAAACTGTAGACATTGCCATTGGTGACTGCATGACAGCATGACTTCCCCGCTGCAGGATGTGACCTCTGAAGTCCCACAGCCCCCTAGGATATGTGACTACTGTGTTTACCTCCCATAACCCTATCTCACATTACAGTGTTGTAGTCACCTGTACCTGTGTCCTCCCCACCTGCACAAATGATGAAGACTGTGCCCTGTCCACCCCCTAACCTATGTGTGTATGTGGGTATGGTGATGTCAGCTGAATAGTCAGTGGGCTGCCTTGCACAGCCTGGGAGTGATGTGACAGACATCATTTTATTCTGGGTTGTTTATGCCCAGTTCAGCAGTTCAGAACCAGAATCCATCTCTTTGCCAGTGCTGCAGTGCACTGTGCTTGTGTCTGCCTTTGCTGTGGTCCTGTTCCTTTGTCTTCCTCACCTGCCTTAACTATGCTGACTGTCCTTCTGCTGGACTATAACTTGCATCAAAGGCCTTGTGTTGCCTTGATGCTCACTTGCTGCTCCTTTTGACTGCACAATGTCATATTGAGAAGTAAGGCACACACCAGCAATATCTTCCTGAATATGTCTGGAATGTATTTCAGTGTCTCTCAGGAGATATTCTAGATCTATATCATGGAATTAACAGTTTAAATGATCAAATAAATAATCTAAATGTTATGACCTACAGCAGTAGTAATAATGTGAACAGATCTGCTTACAAGAACAGCTTCAGAAAAACAATCGGCAAGATTTATAAAGAACATAAGATGGCAGTGCGTTTCAAAGCAGCTCACCCTACTACTCAGGCATGACCAAAGGGCAATTTCAGGTGTACTCTCCAGTCCAGCTGGTGAATCTGGGTATCCTGAGGCAATGTTACAACTACCTCATGTACACAGACAACCCTCTCCACCTACCACAAAACACTAACATATTCGAGAGATGCAATAATACAGCCAAACTGGAGGCTAAGCTGTCTCCACCCAAGACTGGAACAGACAGTCAAGTGGAGAAGGTTAACACTTGCACCACACCTCCAGCCACACATAGACCTACTAATCCAGCACTGGCAAAAAAATACACATAAATACACAAAATTAAAATTGGAGGCTCTAAATAAAAACCTGCAAAAGCATCAGAGACCTCCAAAGCAGACACCCAAACAACCTGCACCTCCCGTCACAAACCAGACAACACAATCACAGCCCTTAAGGTGAAATAACATACCTAACACACTAGTAATAGGTAGGCACACTGACGTCCCACTCACTAGGCTGGACAAACTGAAGGTTACTGTTAGCTGCCTGTCGGGAGCTAGAATCCGCCACATAACACCAACTCTCAGGTCACTCCAGAACATGTATAAATATGACTCTGTCATTGTTCATGTTGGTGTGAATGACCCGAAACGTACCTCCCTGGACTACATGAAAAGAGACATGGAAGAGCTCTCTGATCATGTAGCCTAGGCTGATATGACCCTGACCCTGAGTAGCATCCTGCCCTCACCAAGAATGATACCTCAGTATAAAGAAAAAATGATCAATTTCAACAATTGGCTAAGCTTTTGGTGTCATTCAAAGGGGATCCAGTGTCTGTCAGCCTGGGATGACATGCTCGACAAGCCGTGTTGCTTCGCAAGAGACAGCTTGCACCTGTCACCCCTAGGTTTTCAAATACTGGCCAAGGCTCTTGCTGCCCCCATAGTGCCTTTTTTAGGAAAGGCTCAAAAGTCAAACCCACCTCCGTAAACAGCCCAATTAACAAAAAACTGAGGGTTATGCTACTCAACGCCAGGAGTTTAAATCTCAAAATGCACGTGCTCGAAGCACTCTTCAGTATGGAGAATGTCGACATCTATGCAGTAACTGAAACCTGGTTCAAGGCTCTAGAGAGCACCCCAGCACTACATGGCTACAACTCATACCACACATTTCAGCCACAGAACACGGGCCTTAACACAAAAGGAAGAGGTGTATCCATATTCATCAAGGATACCTACACCTCCAGGTTAGTGGCGCAGCATGATACCTCTGAGATCATCCATGCTCAACTAACATCGGGCAAATCAGAAATGCAAGTTGTGGCCTACTACAAATCACACTTCATGACCCAGGACCACCACTGCACCTTTCTGGAGACACTGGAAAACATGAAAGTCCTACCGAACATCCTGATATTGGGCGATTTCAATTACCCTACCATTAACTGGGAAAACTACTCGAGTACAAACTCCCAGGCCCAGCGCTTCCTGGAATTCATCAACTCAAATGCCCTGGATCAGCTGGTAAACTCCCCTACCAGAGGTGAAAACATATTGGACCTGGTCATCACCAACAAGGGCGACAGATGCTCCACACCGGAGGTCAACCCGTCACTGGTTAGATCAGACCATAAACTAATCACTCTGGATGTTCACACCCCACCATCACCCCCAACTAAGGAAACCACAGTAAAAAATGTTTCTAAAGCAAACTTCACCTTACTTAAGACAGAGGTGATAAGTTTCACAGCCCCCACACTAAAGGATAACACTGCCCAAGATGCAGAAACCTTTACAAATGCACTCTATGAGCACCTACAAGGATGCGTGGATCATACCACCCCTAATAAAACCAAGACTCACTCCTCTAAGAGAAGGAAACCAGTCTGGTGGACCCCTGCCATAAACAGGCTATACAACAGAAGGAGGAAACTAGTTAAAAAAAAAAGCAAATCCCAAGAAGGAAAGACATCCCTGATAAGTATCAGTAAGAAACTAAGGTCCCTCATAAAATCATCCAAGGCTAACTTCGAAAGAAAAATAGCCAAGGATTCAAAAGGTAACCACAAAGCCTTCTTTAGCTATGTCAAGAATCTAAGTGGCAACTCACAGATATGCACTGAACTAGAGCAAAATAGCACAAAATATACTGAACCTACTGATATTGCTAACATCCTGGCAGATAGATTCAGTGTAAACTTCACCCCCCTCTCACCCCCAAAAGGGCCCACAACATTACTGGAAAAGTGTAGTGTCCCAGAAATCACAGACGCACAGGTGAAAACAGCCCTTTCAAAAGCTAAAGGTACAGCATCAATGGGGCCAAATGGTGTCCCAGGCTGCGTCTTGTAGGGTCTCTGTAAAGCACTGTCTGACAAGAAAAAGTGCATACTGTTATCCAGCGATATTCATAGAAATGCCATATACTCAGCATACATAAACTATAGTACCGTGTATTTCATTTAAATGATGATAAAATCATTCCATATCATATACTGGAAGATTTCTTAGAAATATATTATATTACATTTCCAGGTATTTGGATTATTAACAGAAACAATATTTTTACATGTATGAGATATTTTGGCTTAATGTATTGGCGGTGCAAAGGTAGCAACAGTGATTGCAATAACATTTTTTATATATATATATGTGTGTGTGTGTGTGTGTGTATGTGTGTGTGTGTGTGTGTGTGTGTGTGTGTGTGTGTGTGTGTGTGTGTGTGTGTGTGTGTGTGAGTGTGTGTGTGTGTGTGTGTTTTGGCCCAAATAACAGAATAATAAGAATTTTGTGGTTTATTATATGTACTTAATTGCACATGTAATAAGCTGATTCATGTTCTTTCAGTAATATGTTTTTAGATGTGTGGTCCATATTAGGGAATGTGTATTTAAAAAGGTGTATGCCAATAACAGAATGGGGATCATGACATATAAATATTGATGGTTACTGTATTGTAATTTCACTGCCGCGGTGGTGCAGCGGTAGGGTTGTTACCTCACAGCAAGAGGTTCTCCCGTTCGATTCTCGGCTAGAGTGTGGGGAGTGCCTTCTGTGTGGAGACTGCATGTCCTCCTCGCAGTTTTGTGGTGTCTGAAAGACATGCGTAAAGGCGTGCCTTTGTTGAAGGTTGGACATCGAGCTGGCACCTTGGCATTCGTGAAAATCTACTGCCAATCATTAGTGGACCGGAGTTCCGCTATGGCGACCCCTAACCGGGAAAAGCCGAAAGACAAACACCAACAAGAACAACTGTATTGTAATTTCACACTGATGATGACAGGGGGTGAAACCAGTCACCGGTCTGTGTTTGTAGCTGAGTGGCTGCTACAGAAGCTGCTTGCATGTTTGTTCTACTGGAATAAAAGCTTTCTACACACTTATTTAAGTGTTTTGGGCCACTTTTTCTTCTGGATTTACTATGAGGTTTGATATATAAATGTGTGCTGGATTCTAATGTTTGTTCCTGAACTGTATATTTTCTGAGCACCAAGCTTTATTTTAAGCATGCACCAGTTTGTTTTTGGATTGTCTGTTTGTTCTGAGTGCTGCTAATGTACGATTGGATTATTTAATTGTGGGGTCATTTTGCAGTAAGAACTTTTTACACAATGGCTACAGGAGGTGACCTTTGTGCTTTTATTAGCAGCCTTTTACAATATAAAGATGATGTGGCCGGTTTTGAAGGCCGCAATGGTGACAAAAGAACAGAAAATGTTGTGGAGGTGAGTCGCATTGTTAATATGGAACACATGTTTAAAGAATTGACTTTGTTGACTAAAAAGTTTCATTTTACTATCTGGCACATTAAATTACTCAAAGCATATGTTGGGGCGGAGATTGCACCGCATGGCCTGAGAGTTTATTTGGAACCAGGGGTTGGGAAAAAAGACAGTTATTTTATGTCAAGATGGTGTTTAATACAACAAATGGCTTTGATTCTTTGACTGATATCAAAATGAAATTGGATGAATGTCTTGAAAGTATACAACAACATGAAGATGAAGCAGACTATGGTAAAATGTATGATTTATAAATGACTAAAAATGCTTCTGAGAGGGAAGTGAGAAACAAGAAAACAAAGAAATTTAATAGAGACATGGGGGATGTTAAAAACAATGCTGTTTTTTTCATGGAAAAGAGCAAAGAAGTTGGTGTGCTTTTCTGACTCAACTAATAGACAGTTCAAATATAAACGTAAAAGAAATAGATCCATTTTGAAGCCGACGAGGGCTTTTGAGGGTATCACTGACTCAAGCACTTCGGATTTTTCATCAGATCCCCCCAGCACTGATACAGAGGGAGATTGTATCGAAGAATCTCCATCACCGATTTATAAGAAATCCAGGGGAAGAGGGGGCCCTTTAGAAGAGGAGGGCACAAACATCGCAAGCAGACTTGGGAGCAACATAAAACAATCATTCAGGGACCTGACAAAAATGTAGTGGAGAGTATAAATGAAGAAATGGACAATTTAGTAGTTAATCTCATTAATTATGAGTTAACTTTACAAGAAATAAGTGTAGTTAATAAAGGATTTAGCTATGTAGCATCATGCTTTACTTCTGAATTTGATGTATGCTTAGATGTTAAAACACTTCTGTAGGAATTTAAATTTAAAGTATTTTTTAGCACCAAAAATGACATCAGTAATGTTCCTATGGATGTTTTTCACTTTAAGAAATCCACTTTTCAGCCACCCTACCACCCTAGGGTGAAATTATTTGAAGATATGGTGCTACATGATTTGCATATAAACCAGAATGTGATTTTTAGAGATTTTAGTAACAACTTGACTAGGTCTGAAAGAAATGCATTAATGAAGCTTAGAAATAATAAAAATATAGTGGTGGTTAAGGCTGACAAGGGGGCTGCTATAGTAATATGGGCAAGAACTGAATATGTGAGTGAAGCTTTGAGACAACATATTGGACCTGATCATTACCAACATGGCAGATTCTATCATAAATTGCCTTTAGATCCAACCATGGATTTCAAAAGAAAAATTGATGCACTTCTTTTGAATATGTCATATGGAGATATATCAGAATCTCTTTATAAACAACTCAGAGTGGATGATCTTAACCTCAGGGATCCTTTATCTTGCCGAAAATACACAAAACACCCATTAAACCACCAGGAAGACCTATAGTGTCAAGGAGAGTTTCTTTAATAGAACCTTTGTCAGTATATCTTGAACATCAGTTAAAACCACTGCTATATTTGGTAAGAGCTAAATTAAAAGATTCTAATGATTTCTTATGTCTAATGAATGATTTACAAGTCAGTTCCAATTTATTTCTCTGTACTCTGGATGTTCAATCTTTATCTATGAACATCCCACATAGTGGGAGCATTCGGGTCTTGAAACATTGGCTTGAAATATATGGCTTGTATTCACCAAGACATTTTGATTTTTTGATCACCCTTGTACAATTTGTATTAGAACATGTGTTTTATTTTTGTGGTGACTGTTATTTACAAATGAAGGAAACTGCCATGGGCACTACATTTGCACCAATTTATGTTGACCTCTTTATGGGGTATTTGGAATGGCAGTTAATTTATAGTGACAAGAACCCATTTAAAGAATATTTAATGCTGTGGCGTTGCTACCTGGATGACTGCTGGAGCATTTGGTCAGGAACCATTACTAATTGGTCAAAATTTGTTAAATATTTGAACTCAAATGAGTTTGGACTGGTGTTCACTGATAGAATAGAAAAAAACAGCATTGATTTCTTAGATGTTAAGATAAGTAAGAAAACAAACGACTGTACGATTACCAGCTTATACAGAAAACCATTTACTAAGAATGCTATTTTAGAAACTAGCAGTTGCCATCTTAAGCATATTATTGCCAATATACCTAAGTCACAATTTCAAAGACTTAGGTGTATTTGCAGCGAAGATGATGGATACAAACTTGAACTAAAGGATATGGGTAATAGATTCATAAGAAGAAGTTATCAAAAAAACAATATTGTGAAGGAACAAATTAAGGCATCTGGTTATGTCAGAGATAACTTTCTGAGAAATAGAAATGCAGATTCTTTGCAGATTAATAGACCTGCAATAGCAAATAGTACCGATTCCAAACTTAGATTTGTTACAAATTATGGCACAAATATTTTCAAAATTAGGGAAGTTGTTGCCAAACATTGGGAAATGTTAAAATCTGACCCATTCTTTGACCAATGTTTAGATGCTAGATTTTATTTATTTTATTTTATTTTATTTTTATTTTACATTTGTTAATCAGGAAAGTCCGTCTGGACACAGGTCCTTTTTCAGCGGAGGCCCAGGGAGAAAAGCTCCAGGTACAGTACAGGTTAGGATTTCATTACATCTAATACAAACAGCATGCAATAGTCAGTACAATACAATCCAGCATGCAATAGTCAAATATTAACATCATGTTAACAGTACTATATACAGGTATATTCTAGACTCATTTCAGTATGTGGTAGGCAGAGCTTTACATTTTGGTAGTTCATTTCAGCATGTGGTAGGCAGAGCTTTACATTTTGGTAGTTCATTTCAGCATGTGGTAGGCAGAGTTTTACATTTTTGGTAGTTGGTTAATAAGCAGTACAATGTCAGATATTAACTTCTTGCTATTTGGATTATATACAAGTTTGTTTCAGAGTCATTTCAGCATATTGTTGGCAGAATTTTACAAATACTGGCAGTACGTAAATCTGCTGTACATTGAGAGATTGAGAATGGTACAGTATTGGGAAAAACAGTAAGAGTTTTATGTAGCAGTGGTGGATGTATGTTGTGTATCTAGTAGTTTGACAGATTAGAAGCCACAGGGTATCTGAGAAAAAAGGAACAAAAGATTTTAGTAGGAGTACATTTAGAAAAGTCTGTGTGCTTGGGGTAAGCAGGTCTAATTTGTATAACTAGAGATAGTAATAGGTGATTATCAGCAGATGCATTCCTGCATTTAGCAACAGTGCAGTGGGTTGGATTAACCTGGGGAGACACAGGAACAGAGCCAGTTGTTTGTATAGTAGCTTTTGAGGAGTTTTTTAAATTGGAGGGGAGAGCTTGTAGCATTGATGTGATTTGGGAGTTGATTCCAAACTTTGGCTATGGTGCAGGCAAAGAGAGACTTATCTGCATCATATTTATGTTTGATGACATTTAAAAGGTTTTGGCTACTGGATTTTAAGGTTCTGGTGGTTGTGTAGGGTTGAATTAGTTGCTGTAGTGATGGGACTTTGTCGGGCAGGTAGTACAGCGTGTGTGTTGTATAGAGTTGCTGAAGTATCAGCTGTTAGGGCAGCTCAAGCCAGTTGAGTTGCTTTAGGGCAAGACAGTGATGAGATCTATGAGAGGCCTCAGTAGTGGACTTGGCAGTCTTGTTCCTATGGTTCCTATAGTCATAGAAGATGGAAGAATAATGGTGAGTCACTTTCTTGGTATAAGAAGATTGACTGGCCTAAAGAGAATGAATATAACTATGCACCTAGGGGTAGCAATACTTGTGGGAATTGTGTGTATTCCAGGGTAGTATCATGGACTAAGTCATTCACATCTAGTAACACTTCAAAAGTATTTGACATTAGATAATTGATAACTTGCCGTACAGAGTGAGTAGTTTATATGGTGGTCTGCCAATGTGGGGCATTTTATGTCGGGCAGACCTCCAGGAACCTGAAAAGTAGAATTGCAGTGCACTTTAGTGATATCAGTTGTAAACATCAAAGAAGTGCACTCTATAAACACAAATTAGAACACACTTCAGCACAATTCCTTTTTGTTGGGACTGATGTAGTGAAAGGGGATAGATTGTCAAACATTACCAAACATGAGCTTTTATATAAAAAAGAAAGGATGTGGATGGTTAAGTTGGGGGCTTTATATAAGCCCGGACTTAATGAACACTGGTGAGGTTTTGATTTATATTGTCAATGTTCTTCTTTCTCAACTCATTGGTTAACATTATGTGCTTATATTAAATGTATAATATGTCTAGACATAATAGTTTTGGCCCAAATAACAGAATAATAAGAATTTTGTGGTTGATTATATGTACTTAATTGCACATGTAATAAGCTGATTCATGTTGTTTGAGTAATATGCTTTTTAGATGTGTGCTCCATATTAGGGAATGTGTATTTAAAAAGGTGTATGCCTTTAACAGAATGGGGACCATGACATATAAATTTTGGTGGTTGCTGTATTGTAATTTCACACTGATGACGCCAGAGGGTGAAACTGGTCACCGGTCTGTGTTTGGAGCCAAATGGCTGCTACAGAAGCTGCTTGACTGTTTGTTCTTCTGGAATAAAAGCTTTCTACACACTTAAAGTGTTTTGGGCCCCTTTTTCTTCTGGATTTACTATAAGGTTTGATATACAAATGTGTGCTGGATTCTAATGTTTGTGCCTGAACTGTGTATTTTCTGAGCACAGAGCTTCATTTTAAGCGTGCACCAGTTTGTTTTGTGACTATATATATATATATATATATATATATATATATATATATATATAGGCCATGTCTGTGGATGAGCTAGGAAACAGCTGACAGAAGAGTATGACATATGTCTATGGTTGCAGGATTGCAGTTTTACACATGTCTCTTTATAGTCTTAACACTATTTGCATCACTAGCAGAGGGACCAACTACTCAAAACAAAATGTGCTGAACAATGTGAGGTGATTGTGTGTCTTTGATTCAGTAAATATTGTGTCTCTGTCTCTCTGCAGTTAGTTCTCCACCCCCCTCCCTGTTTCCTGTTGTGGTGTTAATCTTGGTGTCTTTGGAATTGCCCGCCCCTGCTGTAAATCTGTTTTTGCACACTTCTCCTGGACTCATCTCATTTGCTCACTCAACTGAGTACAGTGAGATCATATTTTGATTTTGGATACTCCTACCAGTCCCATCTCCTCTGCGGTGTACAGAGAGAGCACCTGGGAAGGACATTCCCCTATAGTATCTTAATCTGCTCTGTTTCCTCCCTCTCCAAGAAAAAAAAATCCACTTCATCTGCTTTACTGTATTTGTGTTTCTTCCTACTTTATTACCTTATTTTGCTTTTGCCTCTTCTTAAAAGTACTCAATTGAATTTATTCTGCTGCCTTTATTACTGCTTGTTAGTAGCCTGATTAAATTGTAACTGTTATTCTAAGGCCCTTGGTTTAAGCACTTGGGCTTCAAACCAGTTGTTTTACATTAAGAAGGTTTGTAGTTTGCACTGTTGTGGCAGGACAGGTAGCGTACATCCTTCTAAGTTGGGAACTGCTGATTGAAGGCTCAGTGTCTGTTATTCTAAAAGTATATTAGTTCTGGGTTACGCACTTGGGTTTCAGGCCAGTTATTTTACATTAAGAAGGTTTGTGGTCTGCACTCTTATGGGAGGAGAGGCTAGATTCTGCCCTTCTGAGCTGGAAATGTCTGGTTAAAGGCTTATTGCGCATGCTTACTTGAACTGTTTCTTTCTGAAATCGGTATGCCTTGTTTGCTGTAGCATAGACTAGATTCAGGCCAGCTGGATCTAGCTTTGTTTGTATAACTTGTGCACTGATCCAGGCCATCTTTTTTGGAGAAGGTTTCTCTGTACCCTAGTGGTAGGACTGTGCAGTTAGAACTTGTCTGATTGAAGACTGCTGGAACAGGGCTCAGTTTTGAGCTTTTTAACTGGTTAATTGGGTAAAGTGTTGTTTTGACTGTATCTGCTCTATTTTCTGAAAAAAACCCCAAAAAAAACAAAAAAAAAAATACTTGTTTCCCGCCTTTCTGAACTAGTATATTCCAGTTTTCAGGTTATTGCTGAATCCAGGGCTGTGTTACAAGTTTCTGTGCTGCCCATAACTTACTTGGATAGAAGGAAGTTTCTCTGTTCACCTGTGAGAGAGGGGAGCTTTGAGCAGCCTATCTGTCCCTGGAGGAGTAGTTTCAGCCCAGAAGTTAGTAGTTTATTGGCCATTTTGGGCTAATTTATATCTCTTTCACTTCCCTGCTATAAAAACCGCATTTGGACAGTTTTTGCACTTGTATTCTGCTCAGCAAGTGCCTTCCAGGTGTTCTGCAGAGTCTACAGCAGCAGAGAGACAAAAAAGTGACTTTGGATGATTAAGTATAGTTTTTCTGCTTTTCTTGCTGTCTTAACTAATTCTGCCTAAAACGCCAGTTTATTTAGCAAATCTGTGGTTTAAAAAGTTTGTTATTGCTACATATTGTACTTATTTGCTGCCTGCACTTGAATTAAGTCATTTTTGTGTTTAAATAATCTGTTTAACTGTTGTAGCCTTTTCTGTGCATTTAAAGTGTTGTTTTGATTGTATCTACTCTATTTTCTGAAAAAAAAATACTTGTTACCCACCTTTCTAAACTAGTATAGTCCAGTTTTCAGGTTATTGCTGAATCCAGGGCTGAGTTACAAGTTTCTGTGTTGCCCATACCTTACTTGGATAGAAGGAAGTTTCTCTGTTCACCTGTGAGAGATGGGAGCTTTGAGCAACCTATCTGTCCCTGGAGGAGTGGTTTCAGCCCAGAAGTTAGTAGTTTATTGGCCATTTTGGGCTAATTTTGATTGTATCTGCACTATTTTCTGAAAAAAAATATATATATACTTTTTCATGCCTTTCTGAACTAGTATAGTCCAGTTTTCAGGTTATTGCTAAATCCAGGGTTGTGTTACAAGTTTCTGTGTTGTCCATACCTTACTTGGATAGAAGGAAGTTTCTCTGTTCACCTGTGAGAGAGGGGAGCTTTGAGCAGCCTATCTGTCCCTGGAGGAATCACTTCCCTGCTATAAAAAATGCATTTGTGCAGTTTTGTGCACTGGGCAGTGCCGTTTAGCTAGAGTTAAACTATTCTCGGCTCCACGAAGACTACTCCAATTTTTTCCTTGGAACTAGACAAACCTTCAACTTTAGCACTCAAACCATTCATTTCACAGTCAAGCACTTGCTTAAAACTCATAGCAAGCACTAATTAACCCTAGCACTAGACCCCCCTATACTGTCCAGAAGGACAAGGCTCTCTATTCGTCCCCACCAGCTAATCAGAAAAACAGCTTACTCTACCTATTCAGGCATGTCCAAAGGGCAGTTTCCGATGTACTCTCCAGTCCATCTGGTGAATCTGGGCATTTTGAGGCACTGTTACAACTGCCTCTTGTACACAGACAACCCTCTCCTTCTTCCACCAAACACTAATATATGCGAGAGATGCAATTATACAGCCAAACTGGAGGCAAAGCTCTCTCAACCCAAGACTGGAACTGACAGTCAAGAGGAGAAGGGTAATACATGCAATACACTACCAGTCTCACATAGACCTAATAAACCAACACCGGCAAATAACACACATGAATACATGCAAACATACTCGGAGGCTCTAAATAAAAATCTGCAAAAGTAACAGAGACCTCCAAAGCAGACATCCAAGTAACCTCCACACCCCATCACCACCCATGAAAGACAAACTTCATATAATCAGTGTGCCATGCAATCACAGCCCTTAACACAAAATAACATACCCAACACACTAGTAACAGATGACTCTATAGTCAGGCACACTGATGTCCCACTAACTAGCCTGGACAAGGAGAAGGTTACAGTTAGCTGCCTGTCGGGTGCCAGGATCCGTCACATAACACAAGGACTCAGGTCACTCCAGAACAAGTACAAATATAATTCTGTCATTATCCATGTTGGTGTAAATGACCTGAGACGTACCTCCCTGGACTACATGAAAAGAGACATGAAATATCTCTCTGATCATGTAGCCCAGGCCGGTATGACCCTGACCCTGAGTAGCATCCTCTTTAACAGCGACATTGGGAACCTCCAAACCTTGGACCCTACCCAGTTTGGCTTTGTTAAGGGCAGATCATGCCTCCTAAACCTGGTGGACTTCTTTGAGACAGTTACCAAGGCATTAGATGAGAGAAAGGAGGTCCTCACAGCCTACCTAGACCTCACAAAGGCATTCAACACCATTCCCAATTTCTAGTATTATAGACAAGCTCATCAGCTTGAACATAAACCCCTACATCACAAGATGGGCTGCCGACTGGCTCATGGATAGAACCCACATGGTGAGAGTTGCAGGCTCTACATTCGACTCTAAACCGGTTACAAGTGGCATCCCCCAGGGCTCAGTCCTAGGGCCCCTCCTGTTCGGTATATACATCTCAGAGGTACAGGCAAGCATAGGAGGACTATGGCTGACCAAATTCGCAGACGACTGAAAACTAGGGGCCATAATTGATTCTCTGGCTGATACAGACACTCTCCAGATGGGTCTCACTGAGATGGATACCTGGTGTCAAAATCATGGCCTCAAGCTAAATGCCAAAAAGTGCATAGTCATCCCCTTTGGAAAAAACAAAGTACCCGTGAACTACCACATAGGTGGTAGTCTGCTAAATACAGAAAATGTAATAAGGGATCTGGGGACCCAAGTAGATAGTAATCTCACCTTTGATAATCATATTGCAAAGGTGGCTAGAAAATCCTTCTATATGGCCAACCTAATCACAAAAGGGTTCGCATCTAGAACAAAAGAGGTTATTGTGCCTCTCTACTCATCACTCATTAGACCCATCATAGAATACAATGCCCCATTTGGGATGTTCCTTACAAGACACCTGCAACAGCTGGAAAGACCACAAAAGTACCTCACCAAGAGGATTACTGGCCTCAAACGCCCTATGCAGCCCGACTCAAGAAACGCCAGCTGTACTCGGTTGCATACCGCTTACTCAGAGGTGATCTCTGCCTGACATACAAGGCCATGTCCAACCCAGAATTGATGAACATGCTGGTGTTGCTGTTACAGTTATAACACATCATTCTCATGTTTATGGCAGATATGTTTGGGCTGCACATCCCCACTGTATATGTGTTGGCTTCTGAGTTAAACTCACTGCCCTTCCAGAAAGCTGGTTTTGATGTTTTCCCTATGAGAGATCACAACACAATCTCTCACATCAGAAATGTTCACGCCTGCAATCGCAAAAGCTGCCTGTTAGATATAAAATAATGAGAGTGCTCAAAACAACTGTTTTTTTTTTTTCAGGGTATAATACCTTATATTTTGCAATATAAATCTCCAAAGATGGCCCACACAAGTATGGATCTCCAAAGAAGGGCTGTGCAAGTATATGTTGGGTACGTACTTGTTTCCCCTGCCCATAAGGGTAATTAAAGCTAAACCAGGTGTGAATCTGTGGTTCCACATCCATTAATTTCAATAAATTACATTTGAAAAGAGTAAGGGAAGTACTCTGCTTTGTGTGGAGGGGAAGCTGGTACCATAGAGGTGGTACTCTCTGTGATATATACCTATCCATCCCGCAGCCTCTTAATCTTGCAAAAGAGATTGATACCATTGGCTTCCAAATGTGTAATAGGACTAATACAATATAATATGATGAAGCTCAATACATGAGGCAGAGGTCACCTTCCTGCATGATACTGAGAAGAAAGATAAGGCTTTGAGACAGTCTACATAGTTTTTATGATTGGGGTCATTAATAGTTTTTAGTAAGGAAGGTTGTGATCTTTCCAGCTGTGACAATTGTTTGGACAGGTACATATCAAACATGGCATTATACTCAATGATCTGATTACTGAGGGCCGAGCATAGAGGATTAATTATATGCCTGGATAAGGTTGCCATACCCTGCAAACTAAGCTGTGGATACATAGTGATTAAAGGTTAGTTCATTGTCAACATGGTTTCTCAAATCTCTAACTCTCAGAAACCATGAGTGATAAAATCTGGAATCAGTTTTTCAGTAATTGCATTTGGAGTAGCAAGGCTCTCTGTGTACATGTCCATCTAATGTGAATGAGCAGCTTTTAAAAACTAGAAAAGCAGACTGGCTTTTTACACAGAGACCGTGCCTTGCTACACCATTATCAAGCGTGTAAAATGAATTCAGTGGTGACTTTTTCTTTGCTCACCATTTCCTTCACAACTTCCCTTTGTTCCAGTGTTCTGCTCTGTGTCAGATCACCATATATCGGATGATATTTTTTTCTCTAGGTGATTGATGACTGGTTGATCATAAGTATATAAACGCAACTGATAATAATCATCTTTAGTAGTAAATCAAAAGCTAGACTAGCTAGTGCGGAATCAATCGTTCCTGTGAGACAGCCATGTGCTTTATGTTAGAAATTCTTCTTTCCCCACAGTTATGCGACGTCAAGTTCATACATATAAGTTCAGTAGGTGTGCAAATGGGAGGAGGGGAGTTCTGCCATACAAAAATGTTTACTTCCATCTTGCCATTAGATAATCATTTAACCTGAATCTCCTGTATCTCTGCAAACCCAGCGGCTCCACTAATACTAAAAGCAAGGACCTAAATCTTCACTAGCAGATAAATAAAACAGAGCAGAGGGGCACGTATATTACTCAATACTTCCCAAACCTCGGGAATAAATTCTACCTGCATGTTAAGCAGTCTGACTCATTACCTTCCTTGAAGTGTTGGATGGATATTCACAAATTTACTCTGGGATTGATTAGTATGACCTTGGAGAAAGGAGGTGCAGACTGAGTGAGGATACTGTCAGGGTATAAACAGTCATAAGCCTCAGTGGCCTTCTAATAGTTATCAGTCTAGGAGTCTGTGATGAGTAGGATATATCTGATTGTAATTCAGTAGGTATTTTCAGAAAATGGCACCTGCATGCTGGAATGATTTGCCAGAACACACAAAAATCTGTAATGATCTTCCAGCTTTCAAAAGAAGCCTTAGCCTCACCTACTTGGACTGGCTAAATGCTTCTACTTCAGATTAGCAGATTCATAGTGTCCTGTTCAGTGTAACCCATAGTGCTGTAACTCTATTTAGGTAGTACTCTTTCCAACAAAATATTTCAAAATTTCAATACAGGCTATAAATAATTTGGTTTCTACGATAAAACTATATGCTTTCTCATGGTATCATAGGATCACAGGAGGTTACCAGGCTAATGGCCGTAGAACTTTTTTAAGCTTAGCAATTCATGCTCAATTTCTGAATTATCAATGCCGAAGGACCACAGGCTAGAACATCTTTGATATATGCCTGTGCTTTAGGATATCTATAAACTGCCCCTGTCCATAAGGGAAACAGACACCAAGCCAGGGCTGAATATGAAATGTCCTATCCATTGTTCTAAACTGTGTTGAAAAAGGCTGAGGGAAGAGCTCTGTTTCACATGAATCGGGAGTGTCTGTTCTAAAGAAGGCATAATCCATAAGACACATACCTGCCTCTCTAATATGTTTTGTTTTTGTCACAGACAAGGTTTAGATCCTTAGACTGGATAATCTAGTGCTGTTTGTTTTGCAAATATGTAGCAGATCCATCGAGGATAGATCAGAAAATGCCTTGTAGGTTAGGCATAGATTGTCCCTCAGGATTCTGTAGGAGATCGAGTACAGGGGCAGGACTTTGAGGTGGCCTGCATAGGACATATTATTTACATCCTGTATTCTTTTAGTAAGGAACCTATGTGGCCACTCCAGCTGTTGCAAGTGCATGGCCAGGTACATGCCAAAAGATGAATTCTACTTGAATATTGGTCTAATGAGGACTGAGTATATTGGGACTATGACCTCCTGGGTGCCATGACCTTACTTATACATTTTGTCATGTAGAAGGAGTTTGTCACTACCATGAGCACACAGTGATCAAAGGTCAGGATAATGTCAACCTAAGTTTCCAAGTCCATTACTACTGGGTCTATACTTAAGGAGTGTTATCAGTGTCATAATTTGCATAGGTGATCATCTTCCCAAAGGGTATAATTATGCTTTTTTTTTTTTGCATTGAATTTTAGGCCTTGGTTTTGGTACCAGTTATTTGCCTCTGTCAGACCTTCCTGGAGGATAGCTGCATCTTTGGAGAATTCAGTGACTGCACCCAGCGTGCAATTGTCAGCAAAGCTGGTCAGCCAAAGGCCATCTGCATTCCCTTTGATGTCATAGAAGTATATCTATAGCTTAGCCAAGACTATGCCTACTTAAAACTCATTACATCCGAGTGACGCCTCCAGGTGCATCTGCAGTTACCTCCTACTGCTCCTCTAGGCGTCAAATATTGCTTGTTCATATTTGCATTAATAATTCCAAAACCATGCCCTGTACAAGGTATAAGAATATTTTATCTAGAAGCATACATGATAGCAAACACAATTGTATTGATATTTGACCTATGTCAATGTGTGTGTGTGTGTGTGTGTATGTGATATAAAAGAAAAAAAAATTATAAAAGATACTGGAAAACACCACGACTGGGAATAATATATACAGATCAGTGCTCTTGTTAACAGAGAAGTTTTTTTTTTAATTTTGCTGGACTGGGCAAATTCACTGTACAAGTATCAATTTAAATGACCTGCTCAGAGTAACACAGTACACAGATGAAGGTGCAAGGGATCAAACTGTTAGGCTGCCCATCACTCTCTACCTTAGTATCCCCTTATACCCCAACCTGGTCTCTTCATAGTTCCGACCAGCACCTTCTAGACATCTGTAAGCCCATAAAACTTATGGCAAACTCCTCTATAAACACTCTTTGTCCCTTGTATGGAATAGGCTACCACTTTACATTCGTAGCATCACTAGTTCCAGCTGCTTTAAAACTGAAGTCAAGCACTACTTTCTGAACTCAAAAGTGTGTCCTTGGCTAAATCCTCTATAATATGGATCTTCCTTTCTTTTCTTTTCACTACCTGTCTACATCTAATAATTCAATGACTAATCTGCTCACTAGACAATACTACGTTATGCTACTTGGGAAAGATATGTCATTAATGTCAATACTTAAATGTACTAGTTGTATTTACTTCATTTTGTTTTATTTTTATTACAGTTATTCGTTTCACCTGATTATTGCATATGTAATTTTTGCTTATGCTGTATTGCTGTACTGTTTTTCTTGGGTTTTGTATAATGCCTACTATGTTATCTCTTTATGTTTGTATTGCTGGAGCTTTTCTCCTCGGGTCTCCACTGAAAACAGGCCATTGGCTCAGATGGACTAACTCGGTTAACAAATGTCAAATAAATAAATAAATCCTGTACCTTGGGCACAAAATGAATTATTTAGTAACTGAGAGCTTCAGTCCTCTATGCTAATGACCAGGCACTAATAATTCTGTTCTAAAGTATATGCAGGACTAATCCATGAATAATATACCTTCATGAAAAAATAAGACAGAACAAATTCCTATTTCATAAAACCATTTATGTAGAGAAGGGTTATCAAATCAATATACTTTTTATATTTTGGTGGTCAGCTCTTCTTTCTGAATGTGTCTTAAATCTCTCACCTATTTGACTACAGCAGCATGTATAGAATGATGACCTTCTAGTTATCCTCCTTCATGCTGGTTACATGTAATCAAACAGATGTGGATACTGACAGTCGTGTGGGTTACATGTAATCAAACAGATGTGGATACTGACAGCCTTGCGGGTTACATGTAATCAAACAGATGTAGATACTGCCAGTCATGTGGGTTACATGTAATCAAACAGATGTGGATACTGAGTCGTGTGGGTTACATGTAATCAAACAGATGTAGATACTGACAGTCGTGTGTGTTACATGTAATCAAACAAATGTAGATACTGACAGTCGTGTGGGTTACATGTAATCAAACAGCTGTAAATACTGACAGTCGTGTGGGTTACATGTAATCAAACAGATGTGGATACTGAGTCGTGTGGGTTACATGTAATCAAACAGATGTAGATACTGACAGTCGTGCGGGTTACATGTAATCAAACAGATGTAGATACTGACAGTCTTGTGGGTTACATGTAATCAAACAGATGTGGCTACTGAGTCGTGTGGGTTACATGTAATCAAACAGATGTAGATACTGACAGTCGTGTGGGTTACATGTAATCAAACAGATGTAGATACTGACAGTCATGTGGGTTACATGTAATCAAACAGATGTGGATACTGAGTCATGTGGGTTACATGTAATCAAACAGATGTAGATACTGACAGTCGTGTGGGTTACATGTAATCAAACAGATGTAGATACTGACAGTCGTGTGGGTTACATGTAATCAAACAGATGTCAATACTGACAGTTGTGTGGGTTACATGTAATCAAACAGATGTAGATACTGACAGTCATGTGGGTTACATGTAATCAAACAGCTGTAGATACTGTCAGTCGTGTGGGTTACATGTAATCAAACAGATGTAGATACTGACAGTCGTGTGGGTAACATGTAATTAAACAGATGTAGATACTGACAGTCGTGTGGGTAACATGTAATTAAACAGATGCAGATACTGACAGTTGTGTGGGTTACATGTAATCAAACAGATGTAGATACTGACAGTCGTGTGGGTTACATGTAATCAAACAGATGCAGATACTGAGCTGGGGTGTATTTGGGTGCATGTTCTTCCCCTTTGCAAATCTAGCCAATTCGATTTGAAACATAATCATGCTGACTTATGCCCATCTGATAAAGTAAAGTTTATAAAAAGCCTTTGAAAGTATGAAGATGATTAATACAAAGTTTTAAAGTTAAATATAGAAGAGGCCTTAGATAAAAACACATCTAAAGTTAATGAGATATACAGCCTGTTAACCTATGAGTTTCTGCGAGAGGTAAATAGAAAACAGTGCATATGATAAAAGAAAGACAAATAAAATAGACTTGAAAGAACCTTGCAACACTGCACATTTTCTTAGTTTTAAGAACCTTTGCTACTATTTTATCAGTGTAATAACATGCATTGCTGCAGGTTTCATTACTATTGCAGGTGTTGGATGCTTGAGGAATCTTGCTAGTAGGCATCCCTACCACCCAAGGTTGCTGAAGAGCACCCTGCATAGAAAGTTTATAAATACAGATTTGCCTTTTGATGGAAAGTCATGTAAATGTCAAAACCATAAAGTGGAGTATAGGATGCCCAAACAGACAGTTCCACGAACTCACCTTTCAGACATATATATATCTGTGGGGCTTTAGTTCCTCCCCACCTATGGAAAGAAGATGGGAAGGGAGACTGAGGGGAAAGGCAAAGGGGGAGGGGAAGTGAGAGAGAGAGAGAGAGAGAGAGAGAGAGAGAGAGACCCTATACTGAAAAGTTGCTCCTAGCTTGCTCCAAGATGGCTGCATCTCTGAGTATTAGCATACTGCACAGTCAAATATAATGCAATGGGAATCAGTCTATTGGCTGTTTGCTAACTATATGTCTCCCATGTTGGCGCATGAGTGAGTGCTTGTACACATGCTTGATATAGATAGGTAGGGTTACATAAACACAGGCAGCCAGATACATGTGTGATTTACTGTAGGTGTTGCAAACAACTAGGAATAATGTCATGGTAAAAATATAAATTTAGGACATTCTTTATATACAATTTCCAGAGTCTTAAAGAACAGATTTTGTAAATAAACACATCAGATATATACTATAGACTGACACAGAAACAAGCAGACTGACTGACTGGTAGCTTTGACTGAAGAGTGAGCTGATTTCATTGGCAGACTAGATGAATGTTTTAAGTCATGCAAACCTGAATAGGTAACAAGATACCCTGTAGTGAAAGATGAAAGTGACTTATAGAGACATTTTTGTTAAAAAACCAGTCATAGTCTTTTCCTCGCCAAATACAACAACTTCAATAATGATAATATCATGATGAGCAGTGTTATACAACAATTAGCTTTAATCACACCCGACGGTTCTTTCTGAAATTAACAAAATATAAATTAAGCTGCAAGGCACACCAAGTCAAAGTTGGGGGAACACCTGCCCATCCCATCGTGGTTTCCAAGTGGTGGGGCCACTCATATATAGAAAGACGGACACGGACTACAGACAATCACATATGCTGATGAATACAAACTGGATGACTTCAATAAAACATGTTAAAATTCTCCAACATGGTCTGCAAAAGATACACACCTGGCAAAGCAGGAATGGCTTCATATTTATTGTCAATAAATGTATCATCATAATCAAAATGTGCATATTGTTTACAAGACTTATGACCTAAATGGTTAAATCATAATATGCAAATTATGATGATAAAATAAATAGTAACATTTAAAAAAAAATAAATCATCATTAAAGATCTAAGGATATGGAAGACAATTTATGACCAATGTGTATCTACTGAATTCAAGAAAGCATATTGTAAGGGGTATGTCTGGTCACTCCACAGAGATCAATGTGTCACTTTACTAACTACCTTGATTATAGCAAGCTCAGATGCTCATAAGCCTAGTACTTTTTATACAGCAGGAACTTCTTATTGTAACATTTGTTAATGTCTGTTATGTACTTCGCAGATAAAGATTCTAGTTGTCTACTGATGTACTATGTTCTTCACCTGTAAATATGTTTGTAATTAATTGCTATGTTAAATTGTTAATCGCTATGTAATCCAATGTAACTACTGTCTGTTTATTTTAACTGCAGAGCTTTTCTCCCCGGGCCTCCGCTGAAAATGGACCTATGTCCAGTCAGACACTCCCGGTCAACAAATGTAAATAAATAAGTAAATAAATAAATAAATATTTTACATCTTGCTAATTCTTAACATTAATGAATGCAGTGATCCAGTTCATAGCCTAAGAACAAGCCAGCAACACGCAAAAGTGCAAAGATGCCTTACTAGAAAAATCGTGAGTAGGAAAGCATTAGCTATTCAGAAAGGCTAAAAGAACTTCATTATTTTCTGTTTCTCCTAGGTTATGTAGAGTTGTCCTCTGCCTGGTGTATAAGACAATGTCTGATCTAGTTTTAAAGAAAGAGCTATTTCATACAAGCACCACAGAGGGAGTTAACACCAGGTCAGGAAACTTCATACTTAACATAAATATCAAAAATAAAACACAAAAATGTGACTGATACATTACATAACACTTTCCAAAACTGAAATATACTTCCAGTTATTATCACATAAGGCCGTAATTTCTTCAAACAACACTCTTGATGTATGCATACAGGAAGTAGAAAATATCAACATGGGGTTGTGTCAATTAAATCTGTTAAAGTCCAGTAGGTTATAAGCTGAGCAAGGAGTTGGAGATTTAGTGCAAGTATATTTGCTTTAGAGTTAGAGTTATGGGATAAAGTCAGTGCTGTGCGTGTGTGTTGGTGTTTCTGAGTGGCATTTGTAGTGGTAATGTTATGGAAAGGATTATTCTAAAGTTAGTAGTAATTTTAGGGTGAAGAGGAAGGGCAAGGTTAGGGTTAGAGTTAGCATGCACTAGTAAAGTGATGTGTGTGTCTGTATGTTTATGTGTGTCTGAGTGTTTTATGTAGTAGTAATGTTACAGAACTGATCTTTGTAAGTTGTAGGATTAGGGTGAGGGGCAGTGACAAAGTCAAGGTTAGCATTCATTAGTATGGTGGTGTGTGTATGTGTGTAAACTGGTTACTTTAACCTTACTTCCATTTCAGAAACCAGAAGCACACATAAACATGAATATATCTACATGGGTCTGCTCATGTTAGTTGGCTAGCCCATATGTCGACCTCCAAAACATAGAAGACAAAAGGTCGATAAACCGAACATCAACATATCACTGTGTATGCTTTGAGAAAGAACATTGACACATGCAACAAATAATCTTGCTTTTTGCAGGAGGCAAGCCCCCCTGCACCCTCACACCCCCTGCTAATTGTAAATATTTACTCCAATATTGCACGATCCCTGGGGAAAGAGAATATCCCCCTACTTAGGGAATGTCAGTCTCACACAGCTGTCAACCTTCTGCATATATTGACCAAATGCAGCCTATTAAATAGATGGCAACAAACAAGCATTTAGACCAAAAGCAGGGCACCCATAAATGTGTGTGTGTGTGGGGGGGGGGTATCTATTCATATTTTCTGACAGCTCCTGGTGGGTGTGGGCAATGGTGAAGTTGAAACAGCAGAAAAAAATCTGCAGCTTCATGCAAGGCCTAAAGTACTGGAGAATAGTTATTATACAATAATATGTTGAAATAAATGTCTGGTTCAAATACTATAAAGACCATGGACAATCATTAAGAGAAAGCATTAAGCACATATTTCAGACTACCACTATTTATGTAGCCCACTCTTATGAAAGACACATGATGATAAACAAGTCAGTGATAACAAAAATAAAAATAATAAAAAAGACAAAAAAATGTTGCTTTCACAGTCCATCAGCGCATCTAATTTGAAGCTTAGTGCGAGTGACGAAGGAAGAGACATAACAGTTTCTCATGGTGGGCATTATTTGAGAAGACTTTTTTTTTCTCTTGCTGGTATAATCCTGTACTGATTCTTGCAAAAAGAAATTACCTCAAATAGAAAATGGAGTACAGTGTATTTATTTTCTTTTGTCTTTTAAGTAGGCATTTTTTCTTTGAAGTTATAACACTGAAAATAAGTATGAAGCAGGAAACATAGGACATGAAATAACTTATAATTTCATAATACTGGAAAAAAGGACTTTTATTGTTAGCAGGAGGTCCATAACTTCTGACAGTGAGAGCTCCCTGCTGCCTTCAGAAGCATTCATTGATACTATGAGGCAGAGTTCTGCAAGGTTGACTTTAAGCATAAAGAACCCCCAGGTGAAGTTAACCTTTTCTTTGTAAGTCTCACTGTAAATCACTGTCTTTGTTGCTCTGCATCCCATCTGCTTACTCTTTGACATTCTTCTCATTCATTTCTCTTTCTTATTAGCTTTCATTTTTTGTTGTTGACTTGTTTTTTAACTTTATCAAGATAAATCACATAGAAAAGTACGTTATGGTTCCAGGTATGTGAGAGAACTGATTCTGGAGTTAAAATATGACAAACAGAGACATAGCTGTCTCATCTGATGCACAGTGTCATTCCCCGGTATGTCACCTCTCTGCTATAAGTGGCCACAAAAGATACAGGATACACTAAGAACTAAACATAATCAAGCCTAAAGTAAAAGCAGAAAAGGCTCACTGCTCCATGCAATGAAAACCTTTAATAAATTTTAATATGCACAAAAGTGTTTTCACTACTGCTTCTTCAGGTAAGTTTAAAAATTATTTAAAACATCCTCATATTTAAATGACATAACAATTACACATTAAATGACATTGACAGTCACATGTTAAATGACATCACAACTTGTCTAAATGCATTAGAATCAGTGTCTCAAACCTCTTTCTTTTAGAACAGGTTTTAAAGAGACACTGCCCAGAGACTTACAGGGTTCTAATTTAAGAATCCATTTACATTCAACATTTTCTGTATAACTAATAACTTCACCTGTTGTACTTAATTGTCTAGTTTCTAAAACTCAGAAACAAATTTTATGTTCATTTCCTTCTTTACCTACATGACATGCCAATGCATTTGTATCCTTCCCTTTACTGATGTCTGTTATATTTTTTCAAATGCATTCTTTAAATGAATGATTTTTCTTGCCCATATAATAAGCATAACATTTTCTACCTGTTTAGTGACACAATCGGTGTACTGCCTATAATAATATACATGGACAGTTTTCAGGCTTGCATAGCACATGTGTGTGTGTGTGTGCTTTTTTTATTTATATTTATATATATATATATATATATATATAGATAGATAGATAGATAGATATAGATGTAGATATATAAACCCTAGTTTCTTTTGATAATATCTCAAAATGCCCCCCAACAACTCTTCAATATGCTGACAGGAAGTAGATCTTATTATATTTCCTGTCATGATTAGCACATGGTTATAATTGTCTGCCTTATTAAAAAATGGTTGAGCTGTATCCAATCTATATTGGTGAACATCTAATTTGGCTTTCAATAACTCATTTTGAAATCTCATATTATCTCATTTAATTTCAAATAATTGGAGGTGAGCCTACAAGCTGTCATAAACTGACCTTCAACAATACTATTAAAAATATATGATGGATGCATACTAGCCCTACATAAATATGAGTTGCTTTTTCAACCTTGTTTAGCTGTCCCCTTCTTCCCACAGCCATACTTCTGCAGACAATTATCTTTTTTCATAGGCTGCCCATAACATTTGGTTTGACTAAGTAACATGCCCAGAGTCCCACACTACTCAGCTGTAAGTTGTGGGACTCGAACACCGCTAACACTTTTTTTCTACCACCTGCCGAGAGTGAAATAAATACAATACAAAATAGTTTTCAAGTCTAGAGATAAAGATATTATCAACAAAACTATTGCAGCTGAAACACAGAAATACAAATTCTATACAACTTATCACTGAAAATACAGTAATTTGAATACAGTGCCCCAATCTAAGGCTTTTTTTTTGCATTTTGGTTGCCCGTGAGAAATTGTAGACATACACTGTGTGTGTGTGTGTGTGTGTGTGTGTGTGTGTGTGTGTGTGTGTGTGCGTGTGTGTGTGTGTGTGTGTGTGTGTGTGTGTGTGTGTGTGTGTGTGTGTGTGTGTATAAAATCTGAGATGTGTCATAGTGTGACGATAAAGAGGGTGCAATCACCAGCATACTGTATCATGAATGTGTTTGGTAACTTTATTCTATGTTGTGCATGTTTCAGACAATTCACAAAAATAAATTCACTTGTTTTGGAAATGATATTATCTTAGTGGTGTGCAGAGTGCACAGCCCAGCATGGTCCTGATATGAATTGAAATGAATTAGTTATGTGGTTTTTTTTCAATTTGTTTTCTTTAACCTGTCCTTACCCCATGCCATCCATCCACCTCCCCCTTTTTCTGCTTTTTTAGACATGGGTGAGGGTGTGACATCAACAGTGACAATTGTCTAGAGTCATACTGCAGAACAATTTCATTGTTTTTGTCCAATGATTAAAACAACAGTAATATGATAACATATTTAGCAGTACTGACTGTCTAATGCAGGTGGGCATGTGTGTGCTGTACTCCTGATGTGCTGTTCTTTAGTGGAGGTGGTAAAGCAAGGCCTTACTTATCTGAGTTAGTGCTTGTTTAGGTGTATCTAAAAGATCCTTTGCCATTTATCAAAAAGAGCAGAGTACTTTTCACACTACTCTGGCCAAATTAACTATATCTGCTATGAATTAGTTATGATTTTTCCTCACATGATGTCTTATCCTGAAGTTTGTGTTATGTAATGTTATGATGACCTCACATGGAATCTAACCTTGAAGTTTATGTTATGTTATGCTATAGGTTATCATGCTTTAATTTCTCTAAATATTTTGGGTTTCTAATAATATGACAGGAATGGACTCCATTCCTAACTCAGGGTACAATTAGAGTTTGTAAAATTAGTATTATTCCAGTCTTTGCTGTTAACCGAGTACTCTTCTCAACCCCAGCAGTGCCCAGAACTGTATTCTTCTGTAGGTCATGCAGGGTTACATGTATTGGTAGCATATTTAAGTAAAATTATACATGACTATTTATTACTTCTGTTGTTCCTCCTACTATTGGAACTGTCTGGGTATCATTTCTTCCACTCTGCTGTCATCTCTGCTTGCAAATCCTGCAAATCCTGGTATGTTATACCTTTGTCTCTCTCTCTCTCTCTCTCTCTCTATGTAAGACACTACCAACACTGGGAATAACAATTTCAATGATCAATGCTACTTTTGCCTATTTGTAAGAACTACTATATCTGGTTTTCTTGTATTTATTTTTGAACTTCTGGAAATTGATGACCTATATGATAATAATTTCATCATTCTCTATAATGGTTTTTGGTCCACCACTTCTCAGCTACTTCTATATTGTAGTGTTTATAAAATTCACAATGCAATTATTTTGCCACATTATTCGTTTGATTCTCAGCTGGGCTTGGGAGGGCCTTCTGTGTGGAGTCTGCATGTCCTCCCCGTGGTTGGGTAGCATTCAAAAGACATGCATGCGTATATGGGCGTGCCTTTGTTGAAGGTTGAGCGTCAAGCTGGCAACTCAGCATTTCGTAAAAATCTACTGCCAATCATTAGCGGACCGGAGTTCCGCTGTGGCGACCCCTTACCGGGAAAAGCTGAAAGACAAACAACAGCAACATTGTGCCTTCCATATACTGCCCCCCTGCATTATGTCCAGCAACAAGATGTGCAGCTGTTTCCAGTTCTGTTTTCTAGAACTTGCATTTGTCTGTGTCTCTAACATTTTCAATGGACTTCATAAATAAAATAGTCTACTATCCTGGCCCACCATTCGTAGCCTTTCATCTTTTGGTTTCAGTTCTCTTCTTAACTATTTTTGCATCAAATCTTGATCAACATGACGTTGATTCAGATGATTCTATACCTGACACTATATATGTGGACTTTACATTTTTTTCTTCTTGTTTGAGTGTTTTCCTTTTCCTTATATACTTTTTATTTTGACACAATTGGTTGCCACCCGATTTTCATAAATTTTTGCTTTGATTTTTTATTCTTTCTTTATTCCAAAATGCTTCTGCTAAACTAAGAAAAGATTCCATCTTAAACTTCTTGTTATGTTTTAAAACTTTCACTGTGTTTGGATCTGATGAGGTCAGCAGATATGTATGCAGTCCCACTACTGCAGATGTATACATGTACTTGATTTCAAGGAGACTCATACCTCCTTCAGAGTGGGAAAGATATAATCTTGGTATTCACTGATTTTTATATATCATTAGATAAGTGCGAAGTATTTTACTTGTACAACTTACCCAATATCTTTTGGATCCAGTCAATCACCCCAAAACTGTACGTTAAAACTGGAAGAACAAATTGGTTTATAGTTTGGACATTGTTTTTAGATGTCACGGTTGCTTTCAGTATTAATTTTAGTCATCTAAACTATTCTTTACTGAGTTGTGTTTGCATTTGTTCATGTTTTATTGTTGATCCTTCATCAATTCCCAGATATTTATATGCTCTCTCTTGCTCTAGTTCTTTTATATCACATTTCTGTCTCAGACTGATATTTTTTTGTGCTGCAGCTTTCCTGCTTTATGTTACTTTTGCACATTTATTAAGACAGATTATATCATCTGAGAAAGTTTTGACCAATTGTAGTTGTACTTTAAGATCCTTATCTGATGAACTACACAGATTTAAATCATCCATAAAAAGAAGATAAGAAGTTTTTATACTTTACTGTTTGCTGAGAGCCAAATTGTAACCATGACCTAATCTATTAACTAGACAGCTTAATGGTTTAAGGCCAAGACAAAAGAGCAGAGGTGACAGAGTGTCACCCTGGAATATCCCCCTTTGAATTTTTATCCCTGGGATAATAATTTGTCCTTTATCATGGCTTAGCTGCAAACTGGTTTGCACTGTTTCATGTTCACAGTAAAGTAATTGATGAATGTAGGCTGTATCTTACACATCTGTAAGCACTCCTTTATTCATTAATGAGGGATGCTGTCAAATGCCTTTTTGTAATCTATTCATGCCATAACTAGATTATTTCCCTTTTTTACAATTCTTCATTATGACATTGTTTAACAACAAATGATCTTTTGTTCTGTATGACTTTCATTTGTTACCTTTTTACTCTATTGTCATGATTAAGTTATCTTCTAAAAGACTATAAACTCTTTCGGCATCCATTTCAGATTATAGTTTTATACATTGTCAGAAGGCAAGTTATTGGTCTATAGGTTTTAGGATGGCTTTCAGGTTCACTATTATGGAGAAGTATCATTTTTCCTGTCATTAACCAGATTGGTGTCTGTTCACGGTGCACATATAAGTAGTTCTCACTTAGGGGTACATGTTTGTGTAAATATGCTAATACTTTCATCCAGAAGTTAGGTACTGCATGTGGGCCTGGGGTTTTCCAATTAGCAGCTTTTCTTAATTTTGTCTCAGTTTCTCTGGCTGTTATTTCATTGCATTTCATATCCTCTGCATTAGAACTCCTTACTATTGTTTTTAATTCTTCTATCCATTCAACACATTTGTTGTATTCAACAGGGTTTTCATAGATATTTCTTCAAAAGTTGTCTATTTCTTCTTTTTGGCTGGTGATTTTATATCCATTTTGCTTTGTTTCCCAGTCATTTAGGAATCTTTTTGGGGTCATCAATAAATTGCTTATTTTGTACATTTCCGTTATATTATTTATCTGCATGTCTTCAAAAAAAATTTGCCTCTGATGATATCTTTTGTTTATTATTTACAACATATCTTGGTCTGTTCTAATACTGCATGTCGCTTTTATCACATCTATATTTCTACGCATTTTTGTTGCTCGATTCCCACTTCTACACTCTTCTAAACTCTTCTAACAGTGACACTTCTTGTCTTAATTGTTTTATAGTTTTCTCTATTCAGTACTTCCGTGATGGCATTTGATTTCTTCCCTTCCTTTCCCTTATTGGTCTGTATTTTTGTTGTAAGACTTTACTTGTTATTAATTTAGCTGCGCAGTAATTTATCTAATTTACTTCTGTTGTATTACATAAATTTCTGTTAATAGTCTTGATTACTGTTTTCATTTGTTTCATCAAATTTCTAACCTTTTGGGTCCTTTTGGTAATCTATTTGTTTCATCAATCTTGATATGTCTATCTATCTCTATTAAATCAAACAACTCTTCCCTTAGATCATTTTCTTCTAAACTGAGGCCACATTCTTTCTTCTCCTTTTCTTGCAGGCATTCTACAGAAAGTAAATCCTTGACTTTGTAGGTAATCTATAACTTTAATTTCTATTTCTTTAACTTCTGCATTACTAATCCTCTTTTCTACTTTCTACCCTCGCTTTCCTTATTTTTTTATATTGTAAAATGTTCTATAACAGGATGGCTTTGCTTGTATTTCTCTTCAAATATCTTTGGAGATGCCTTTTTTGTTTGATTAGTTTTGCTTTTTCTCTTTGCATTAATATTACACCATATCACATCTCTGTTTCTTTCTCATGTCAGTGTTTCTTTTTTATACCTTTTAAAAATCTCTAGGTTTGTTGTTTATATTTTCTTGGTTTATATACTGTTTTTCATGAATTTGTTGTTTTAATGAGCACAAATTTGCATTAGAAGCTTGTGACAATTTTTTTTTTGTGTGCAATATTTTCCTTCCTCTAATTCTTCTCATAATCCTTTTGAATATCTTTTATCTGGAAATTCTGGGCTTCTTGCATAATAGCAGCAATACATAATTTCTTTCTTGTTCTCAATAGTCCACTCTATCCTCTTTATGGGCCTTTTTTGGCCTGTTAGTTTCTGGGTTTTTTTTTTGTGTACTATTACTTCCTTCTACAACAGGGAAGCCATCCTCACCTGAGCCTGGCATAACCCCATTCTAGGAATGTTTCCATGTCTTGAGGATTCTACATTGTCATTTTTTCCAGTCCTAACACCAGTGTGTCTTCCAGGATTGGTCACTTTTTTATCCTGGGACTTGCGCACCCAGCTGTATTTTTTTATTTTTTACCATACTTCTGTGCTTGAGATATGCCATATAAAATACAGTCTATATGTCAGTGTCGTCTTAGTGAGATTTTGTAAAAAAAACAGGGTCCATGAAGGTACTCACCCAGATTTGAGGATGAATTCAATTCCTGCGATACTACTGTTCTTTGCTTATTGATTTTGTCATCTCTCCATCTAGGCCCCAATGTTACCTTATGTTATATGCAATGTTATATGATATTCTGATATTAGGTCTTCACATGACACATCATCCTGATGTTCATGTTATGTTATGTTATGTTACGTCTTTACACAATATTATTTTATGTCACCTCAGGTGTCCTGTGAAAACAAGCCAGATGCCTACTAAGATCACTGCCATCGACAATAGTAAAATAAATGAACAAATGACTGAAGAACTTGTGTTTATAAAGATTTTTTAGCTATCTTATTAGTCAATAAATGAATATCTTTTAAAATGCAATTTAAAAAACAACCAGATATATTGCTGTTCCAGAATCTGGTCTTCTTTACATGTAATTCCACCATAGTATTAATTTTATGTTTTGTAAAATAATTTGTTTTGCTGAGCAGCAGGATGACTTCTATTTTGATAGTTTCTAAAAACTAATAGTACGCTGAGTTGTTATAGCAAAATGGAGAGTGCTTGTACAATGCATTACTACTGCATTTAGAAATCATATGATTTTACTGAGTGGCATCATTTTAGCATATTTTCCTAATTTACTTCTTAAAAATATCTGCAGACTTTTCCCAAGAAAATTAATTTAAAAAAAATATTCAAAGTCCTCAATCTACTCAGAGTACTTCATAAACTGAGCCATAAATTGAGTCATCTCCCTTATTTTGTTTTTTTTTTAATTCTATTATCTTTGAAAATTGTACTGCATGGATATTAAAAAGCATTCCCTCTTTGGTGACAGTGAATCCTCCAAACAGCTTCTTCAATTCTTTATCATTACAAACATCTGTCTGGCAGTGTCTGGTAAAGATGCCTGGGTATGTCAGTGAAGTATGAACCTTAATGTGTAGCACCACCTAAGATAGGCCGGTCATGGCAAAGAGATGAAATCAGACATCCTGGACAGCGAAGTCAAATGGGTCCTAGAAAGTCTTGTTATAAAAACACTACATGAAAGTGATAGAATTGTAGTTGAGTTGTTTAAAATCTTGCAACATGCCTACAAATTGCCATCAAATTTGTAAAACACAACAATGTCTATTGCACTGAAAAAGGTAATTTTATATTTCAGTTCCAAAAAAAGGCCAGATTCATATTCCTTGCTGGTTGGCCAGGCTCAGTAGTTCCCATATCCTGATTTTGCCCACAATGGTTATTGTCTAGGACCACCATCTTCACTTTGTGAATCCTAGTTCAATGCTTATTTTAAAGGAAGGAGTGGCTACAGTGTTTCTCTGTTGTGTTTCTCTGCTGCAGAGTGCAATGTCTGTTCCTGACCTCAATTTACTCTTTGTTTGCAGTTTTCATTTTCTCTTGATGTTCCTTATGGTTTTCCCTACACCCCCTTCCAAAGTCTTGATGTTTCAAGGACTACTGTGATGTCTGTACTAATGAAACTGAGTAGAGGGTCAGGGCTTTCAGCCTATCTGTGTATGGTAGGTGTTTGATGCCTTGTATTCTCCTGGTGAGGAACCTCTGTAGTCTCTCCACCTGCTGCATGTGCTTTGTGAGGTACATGCCAAAAGGAGGCATTGCACTCAATAATTGGCCTTATAAAGGATAGATAAAATTTTCATTCATGGCAGATATAGGTGCACAGGTTCATGGGAAAACCTGCTGTAGTAAAACAGGTGACATGCCATCTATTTGCTGTTCACACACCTTTTCTGACTTGGTACTTGCAAGAAAGTGCACGCAGGGCAGGCATCTGATAGGTGTTGCTAGCAGCAGAGCATATGAGACAGTGGTTGCACCATACTGATTCTGTGCAGGATTTTGTCTCAGCTTTAGGCCTTGATGGACAATGACACGTTGTATATAGCTTCAGGATTCCACATACACTTATGGATGCACACACACACACACACACACACACACACACACACACACACACACACACACACACACACACACACACACACACACTTCAACACAGGTCACAGTATCCCCATCTTCTCACCTCTGTAATCCCATAACAGACAGACAGATAGATTGACAGAACATGGGGAATGGCACTGACATTGTTTCACTGTTACTTTTTGATGAGAGAAGGAATTCATTAGCAATACACATTAAACTGCCCTTCTCACCCATTCTAAAGTAATGACTCACGTTTGCATTTCATTAAGCTTTTATTATCAATGTCTTACATCACTGGCCTGAGACATTTCAGATTTCTACTGGCCTAGATGGTGTGAAAAACAGAGTACATAGAGCATGCCACCGGACTACTACAGAGTTGTAATTACCTTGCTTTAGGCATTCCTAGAAGCTTTGGGTTTCATATCACTGGGTATTTTCAAAATGCTGTGTACACATGCATGGTCATGTAAAGTTTTGGCTGTTTTCTGTTAGTGGTACCAGCATTTATATTTCTGTCAGTGTTGTACAGCCTTTGCATTTCTGTCTATTTGGTGTAGTCTGCTCAATGCTGTTGTTGGTATGTGCACTTCTGATGTCATAGCGGTTATATTGTCACAGCAGTAACCCTTTGTTACATCTGCCCATCAGAATTACATAAGCAGTGGTGTGTGTCCTTCCTTGTCCATTTGTTTATGAGCTGCACTATGCTACCCTTTCTGGATTACAACAGCGTACTTGTTATGTCACTCTATGCTTTGCTGACTGAGACTGTGTGTTTTTTCCTACTGGCCTTCTTTCTGGCTAAGAGGCTGTCCGGGAAGCATTTTGTTTATGAATTTTACCCATATATTACAGTGCATTATAGTGGGAAAAGGCATGTATGACTACTGCGGAAAAACATAGAATTCAAAATATGTTAAGAATAAAAATGGTCTGCTACTCATAATGTTACAAAAAGAAATCCACATATAACAATGCTCTGTATATAGTACTTCTGTAATGAGTTATTTAGGCGGCACATTATCTCATTCTGGAATGGTTTATCTTTATTAAGCAGGGTCATGTGTACTCTGGCATTTTATTTGCATGTAGCCTAATAAAATATCTTGATTTCATTGACCTCCTTTGGACTGCATTAAGACATTAATCCTGCCATTTCTTTTAAATGAGCCAAGAAACAAACCTCCAGACCCCTTTCATTCTTTAGACATTGAAACGCCTACAGCCTATGCTCATGACTAATACCACTCATGTCATTTTTACAGACTGTAATGTGTATTATAAATCTGTATTCAACAATGCAAATGTTTGTTTTCTTTTCCTTAAGCACTTCAAAATTACTATGGGTAATCTGTCTTTCTGTTAAACAGCGAGTATAATGGCTTAGACTGAGAATGAAGAATTGTAAGGTGCCACATAGGTTCATATTTAGGTACTAGGCTATCTGCCCTAGGGCATTTATACGCATAGCCAGAGTGTGTTGGCTTTCGCTGCCCCATTGATTAATTAACTGAGCCTCTGTCAAGAAGAGCCAATGAAGTGATCCCAGGGGTCTATTTTCTGTTACCCATCCACTCGTCAAGGTTTCTCTTGAAGAGTGTTAGTGAGGAGCTCTGCCTAATGTAGTTAGGAATTTTGTTCCAAAGCATGGGGAGTCTCTGTGACAGGAATCTATCCCTCCAGCATGTTCTATTTATTGTTGTGGTGAGGTTTAGCTCACTAGAGTGTGTGGCTCGCAGTAACTTGGATTTCTTTAGGTGGAGCATGTCCATCAGTTATGAGTTGGACATGGCTTTGTAAGTCAGGCAGAGATCACCTCTGAGTAAGAGATATGCCACTGAGTACAGCCAGAGTTTTTTCAGTCGGGCTGCATAGGACATATGTTTGAGACCAGTAATCCTCTTGGTGAGGTACTTTTGTGGTCTCTCCAGCTGTTGGAAGTGTCTTGTAAGGTACATCCCAAATGGGGCATTGTACTCTATGATGGGTCTAATGAGTGACGAGTAGAGGAGCACTATAACCTCTTTATTTCTAGATGTGAACCCTTTAGTAATTAGATGGGCCACATAAAAGGATTTCCTAACTATTTTGGCAATATGATTGTCAAAGGAGAGATTACTATCTACCTGGGTCCCCAGACCTCTTATTACCTCTTCTGTATTAAGGGGGCTGCCACCTATGTGGTAATTCATGGGTGTTTTATTTTTCCCAAATGGGATGACTATGCATTTTTTGGCATTTAGCTTGAGGCCATGACTTTGACACCAGGTGTCCGTCTCAGTAAGGCCCTTTTGGAGAATGTCCGTGTCAGCCGGAGAGTCAGTTATGGCTCCCAGTTTGCCGTCATTGGTGAACTTGGTTAGCCATAGTCCTCCTACGTTTGCTTGTATTTCTGAGAAGTATATGCCAAACAGTAGGGGTCCCAGGACCGAGCCTTGCAGGACGTCACTTGTGACTGGTTTAGAGTTGGACCTGGAGCCCACTATTCTTACCGTGTGAGTTCTATCTGTAAGCCATTTAGCAACCCATCACGTGATGCAGGGGTTTATGTTCAGGCGGCTAAGTTTTTCTGTAATACCAGAGTGGGGAATGGTGTCAAAAGCCTTGGCGAGGTCAAGATAGGCTGTGTGAACAGCCTTTCCCTCATCTATGGCCTTGGTGACTGTTTCAAAGAAGTCAAGCAGGTTTAGTAGGCATGATCTGCCCTTAACAAAGCCGAACTGGGTCAGGTCAAGTGTTTGGAGGTTCCCAATGTCTTTATTAATGAGTTCCATGATGATGCACTCCATAGCCTTGCAGACCAGGCTAGTCAGGCTTATGGGGTGATAGTTACCAGGGTCAGTTATGGTCCCTCCTTTGTGGAGTGGAATAACCATTGCTGAGCACCATTCTATGGGCACATAGCCTGTGGAGAGGCTGAGGTTGAACAGCGTGTTTAGATGGGGGGGTTAGTTCATTCTGTAGTTCATAAAAAACGCAGCCTGGGACACCATCTGGCCCCATTGATGCTGAGTTTTTGGGTTTTGAAAGGGCTATTTTCACCTGTGCGTCTGTGATTTCCAAGACACTACACTTTTCCGGTATTGTTGTGGGCCCTTTTGAGGGTGAGAGGGCAGTGAAGTTTGCACTTAATCTATCTGCCAGGATGTTGGCAATATCAGTAGGTTCAGTATATTTTGTGCTATTTTGCACTAGTTCAGTGCATATCTGCGAGTTGCTAGTTAGATTCTTAACATAGCTAAAGAAGGTTTTGTGGTTATATTTTGAATCCTTGGCTATTTTTCTTTAAAGTTAGCCTTGGATGATTTTATGAGGGACCTTAGTTTCTTACTGATACTGATCAGGGATTTCTTTCCTTCTTGAGATTTGCTTTTTTTCTGAACTAGTTTCCTCCTTCTATTGTATAGCCTGTTCATTGCAGGGGTCCACCAGACTGGTTTCCTTCTCTTAGAGGAGTGAGTCTTGATTTTTCTAGGGATGGCATGATCCATGCATCCTTGTAGGTGCTCATAGAGTGCATTTGTAAAGGTTTCTGCATCTTGGGCAGCATTATCCTTTAGTGTGGGGGCTGTAAAACTTACCGCCTCTGTCTTAAGTAAGGTGAAGTTTGCTTTAGAAAAGTTTTTTACTGTGGTTTCCTTAGTTGGGGGTGGTGGTGGGGTGTGGACATTCAGCGTGATTAGTTTATGGTCTGATCTAACCAGTGACAGGTTGACCTCCGGTGTGGAACACCTGCCGCTCATGTTTGTGATGACCAGGTCCAATATGCTTTCACCTCTGGTAGGGAGTTTACCAGCTGATCCAGGGCATTTGAGTTAATGAATTCCAGGAAGTGCTGCGCCTGGGAGTTTGTACTCGAGTAGTTTTCCCAGTTAATGGTAGGGTAGTTGAAATCACCCAATATCAGGGCATTCGGTAGGACCTTCATGTTTTCCAGTGTCTCCAGAAAGGTAGAGTGGTGGTCCTCGGTCATGGAGGGTGATCTGTAGCAGGCCACAATTTGCACTGCAGATTTGCCTGATGTTAGTTGCACATGGATGATCTCGGAGGTATCATGCTGCACCATTAACCTGGAGGTGTAGGTATCCTTGATGAGTACGGATACACCCCCTCCTTTTGTGTTTCGGTCCATGTTTTGTGGCCAAAACGTATGGTACAAGTTGTAGCCCGGTAGTGCTGGGGTGCTCTCTGGAGCCTTGAACCAGGTTTCAGTTACTGCACAGATGTTGACATTCTCCATACTGAGGAGTGCTTCAAGCATGGGTATTTTGAGATTTAAACTCCTGGCACAAGCATAACCCTCAGTTTTTTGTTAATTGTGCTGTTTACGGAGGTGGGTTTGACTTTTGAGCCTTGCCTAAAAAAGGCACCATGGGAGCAGCAAGAGCCTTGGCCAAAATTCGAAAGCCAAGGGGTGACAGGCGCAAGCTGTCTCTTGTGAAACAATGCAGCTTGTCGAGCATGTCATCCCAGGCTGACAGACAGTGGAACCCCTTCAAAGACACCAGGAGTTTAGCCAATTGTTGAAATTTATCATTTTTTCTTTATATTGAGGTATCATTCTTGGTTAGGGCAGGATGCTACTCAGGGTCAGGGTCATACCAGCCTAGGCTACATGATCAGAGAGCTCTTTCATGTCTCTTTTCAAGTAGTCCAGGGAGGTAAGTCTCAGGTCATTCATACCAACATGAACAATGATAGAGTCATATTTGTACTTGTTCTGGAGTGACGTGAGTGCTTGTGTTATGTGGCGGATTCTGGCTCCCGACAGGCAGCTAACAGTAACCTTCTGCTTGTCCAGCCTAGTGAGTGGGACATCAGTATGCCTGACTATAGAGTCACCTATTACTAGTGTGTTAGGTATGTTATTTCATCTTAAGGGCTGTGATTGTGCGGTACACTGATTTTGTGTTTTATGTGTTGTCTGGTTTTTGACGGGAGGTGCAGGTTGTTTGGGTGTCTGCTTTGGAGGTCTCTGATGCTTTTGCAGATTTTTATTTGGAGCCTCCAAGTATTATTTTGTGTATTTACATGTATTTTTTGCCAGTGCTGGTTTAGTAGGTCTATGTGTGGCTGGAGGTGTGGTGCTAGTGTTAACCTTCTCCTCTTGACTGTCTGTTCCAGACTTGAGTGGAGATAGCTTAGCCTCCAGTTTGGCTGTATAATTGCATCTCTCGCATATGTTAGTGTTTTGTGGTTGGAGGAGAGGGTTGTCTGTGTACATGAGGCAGTTGTAACATTGCCTCAGGATACCCAGATTCACCAGCTGGACTGGAGAGTACACCTGAAATTACCCTTTGGTCATGCCTGAATAGTAGGGTTAGTGCTTAGTCGCTTGGTTGGTCAGGGGTGAATAAAGAGCCTTGCTCTGCTGTGCAATCAAGTGTCAGGGCATATAAGTGCTTGCTTTTAGGTCTGAGCAAGTGCTGGGCTGTAGGATGCTTTTTGAGTGCTTAGGTTGAGAGTTAGACTACATAATGCACTGTAAACAGTTGAACTGAAATGAGATAATTCATAAGCTTGTTGTAAGCAAACACAAATATGGCTGCCTTTCACATGATTGGGTTCCAGCTGAAAGCATCTCATTTGCTCATACCACAATGCTCGATTTTGTATCAAAGAGTGAGGAACCATGCTCTGGCTATAAATGTACTTTATCCAAGGTTTCTGACCTTGGAGGCATTATTTTTATACTCTGGGGGAACTTGAGGGATGACCCCATATGTTGGGGTGTGCAGGGGGGATACCAGTTTTACTTATCTCAAGCAATTGGCAGCTAGTTAGTGATTCTCAAGCAGTTTGTATTTGAGGTCATATACTGAGACTGCACATTTGCTTCTGACAATAAACATTAAACGTCATATACCTATAACAAAATGCTGCTCCTTAATACATGAATCATTTAATAAAGCCACTGTTACTGCAAAAGAAGTTTAGCAATTATAGAAACAAATAATTGTTGTCTTGTAATTCTTTTAAGCCCAACCAGTAAAATGTTTTTATTAGAATAGTGAGAAGGAATCCATGAGTACTGCTTAATTAACATCTAAATGTATGCCTAAATTCTCAATGTATTAACATTTGATAGCAGGAAAACATGACTGATCTTATAAACTTTATAGCTCAATATTCTGAAGAAACAGCTCACAGAAGTCAATGTTGGAAAGTGTTTTCTTATTTGTATAGGACTTCTTCTTCTTCTTCTTTTGGCTGCTCCCGTCAGGGGTCACCACAGCAGATCAACTGTTTCCATTTCTTCCTGTCCTCTGCATTTTACTCTGTCACACCAATCACCTGCATGTCCTCTCTCACCACATCCATAAACCTTATCTTAGGCCTTCCTCTTTTCCTTTTTCCTGGCAGCTTCATCCTTAGCATTTTTTTCCCAATATACTCTGCATCCCGCCACATGTCCAAACCAATGTAATCTTGCCTCTCTGGCTTTGTCTCCAAACCTTCCAACCTGGGCTGACCCTCTAATATACTTATTCCTAATCCTGTCCATCCTCGTCAAACTCAGTGCAAATATTAACATCTTCAACTCTGCCATGTCAAGCTCTGACTCCTGCCTTTTTGTCAGTGCCACTGTCTCCAACCCATATAACATAACTGGTCTCACTACCCTCTTGTAGACCTTCCCTTTCACTCTTACTGGTACTAGTCTGCCACAAATCACTCCTGACACTCTTCTCCACCCACTCCATCCTGCCTGTACTCTCTTCTTCACCTCTCTTCTACACTCACCATTACTCTGAACTGTTGATCCAAAGTATTTAAACTCATCCACCTTCGCCACCTCTACTCCCTGCATCCTCACCATTCCTCTATCCTCCCTTTCATTCACACACATATATTCTGTCTTAGTCCTGCTGACCTTCATTCCTCTTCTCTCTAGAGCACATCTCCACTTCTCTAGGGTCTCCTCCACCTGTTCCCTACTCTCACTTCAGATCACAATGTCATCTGCAAACATCATAGTCCACAGGGACTCCTGTCAGATCTCGTCTGTCAACCTGTCCATCACCATTACAAATAAGAAAGGGCTCAGAGCTGAACCTTGATGTAATCCCACCTCCACCTTAAACGCATCTGTCACTCCCACTGCAGACCTCACCGCCATCACACTACCCTCGTACATATTCTGTACCACTCTTACATACTTCTCTGACGCTCCCGACTTCCTCATACAGTACCACAGCTCCTCTCTAGGCACCCTGTCATATGCTTTCTCTAAATCCAGAAAGACACAATGCAACTCCTTCTGACATTCTCTGTACTTCTCCATCAACACTCTCAAAGCAAACATTGCATCTATAGTGCTCTTTCCTGGCATGAAACCATACTGCTGATCATTAATCATCACCTCCCTTCTTAACCTAGCTTCCACTACTCTTTCCCATAACGTCATGCTGTGACTGATCAATTTAATCCCTCTGTAGTTACTACAGCTCTGCACATCACCCTTATTCTTAAAAATCGGTACCAAAACACTTTTACTCCATTCCTCAGGCATCCTCTCACTTTCCAAGATTTCATTAAACAATCTAGTTAAAAACTCCACTGCCATTTCACCTAAACACCTCCATGCTTCCACAGGTATGTCATCTGGACCAACAGCCTTTCCGTTCTTCATCCTCTTCATAGCTATCCTTACTTCCTCCTTGCTAATCCACTGCACTTCATGATTCACTATCCGCACATCATCCAGCCTTCTCTCCCTCTCATTCTCTTCATTCATCAGCCGCTCAAAGTACTCTTTCCATCTGCTCAACACACTCTCCTCGCTTGTGAGTACATTTCCCTCATTATCCTTTATCACCCTTACCTGCTGCACATCTTTACTGGCTCGGTCCCTCTATCTAGTCAATCGGTACAGGTCCTTTTCTCCCTCTTTAGTGTCCAACTTTTTATACAACTTATCATACGCCTTATCCTTAGCCTTTGCCACCTCTCTCTTTGCCATGCACCTCATCTCCTTATACTCTTGTCTACTTTCTTCATCTCTTTGACAATCCCACTTCTTCTTCGCCAACATCTTTCTCTGTATACTCTCCTGTACTTCTTCATTCCACCACCAGGTCTCCTTGTCCTCCTTCCTCTTTCCAGATGTCACACCAAACACTTTTCTAGCCATCTCTCTTACTAGCTCTGCTGTAGTTACCCAGCTATACGGTAACTCTTCACTGCCACCCAGTGCCTGTCTTAACTCTTCCCTGAACATCACCTCACAATTACCATTTTTCAATTTCCACCATTTGATCCTTGGTGCTGCACTCACACTCATCCTCCTCTTCTTGATCACCAATGTCATCCTACAAACCACCATCCTATGCTGCCTAACTACACTTTCCCCTGCCACCACTTTACAGTCTCAATCTCCTTCAGACTGACCCTTCTACATATGATAAAATCCACCTGTGTGCATCTTCCTCCACTCTTGTATGTCACTCTATTCTCCTCCCTCTTGTTAAAATACGTATTCAACACAGCCATGTCCATCCTTTTCACAAAATCCACTACCATCTGACTTTCTGCATTACTTTGCTTAACACCATACCTACCCATCACTTCCTCATCCCCTCTGTTCCCTTCACCAACATGTCCATTGAAATCTGCTCCAATCACCAGTCTCTCACCCTTGGGTACAGTCATCACCCCTTCATCCACCTCACCCCAAAAATTTTCTTTCTCATCCATCGCACACCCAACTTGTGGAGCATATGCACTAACAACATTCATCATTACACCATCAATTTCCAGCTTCATAAACATCACTCTATCCGACACTCTTTTCACTTCCAAAACACTCTTAGCATACTGTTCCTTCAGGATAATGCCTATGCCATTTCTCCTCCCATCCACACCATGATAAAACAATTTGAACCCACCTCCGATACACCTAGCCTAGCTCCCCTTCCATCTGGTCTCTTGCACACACAATATACCAACCGTCCTTCAGTCCATCATATCAGCTAGCTCTCTCCCTATACCAGTCATACTGCCAACATTCAAAGTTCCGACCCTCACTATCACAGTCCTAGCCTTTACCTGCCTTCGGCCATTCCTTCCGCCTCTTTGATACAAATACCTCCATTACCTTGATCTTGCTTTGTTTTTCAAGTAAACAGCTAAAGTGACTGGCGCAAGATTTATAATGTGCCTACATTAAATGTTTATATGCAGGAATACAGGCATGCAGTATTTGTACCAAGCACATTATGAGTCACTGAATGTGACCTTATGGCTAATTACAAGTAGAGCTCAGTTTGCCAAAAAATGATATGTTTCAGCCAGTGCTGTCAAAAAAGCTCACATTTTATTTATTTATTTATTTAATTATTTTTGTTCCTGTCTGACAATCAGTTTACTACTCCATGTGTAACTATGAAAGACCAAATGGTATAGACAGAAAAAAGATCATCACACCAGTCACAGTTTCTACATTGTGGCAGAATATCTGTAAACCTTGCATGCTGTGCAAACTTGTTTGTTTCTTGTAATGATGCTAATGTAAATCTGTTAAAACAGGGAATATTTTTTATAAATGTTAAGGATCAAAAATATACAGTGATCCAAACTGAAAACTAAACCCACTTATATTAAATGACAAAAATAAACCCCTAAGGCCTGCTGCTCATTCTGAGTAAGTCAGGATAACAATTGTATAATCTAAGTGTTTTGATTTGCTACTTCCATTCATTTTAGTAAATGACAGAAAGTCTGGCTTCTAGACATGCTTTTCTGTGCATCTGATCTCTCTAAGATAAATTAATACTCTGTAGGTGACAACTGTAGCTCAGAAATTTTCCTTTCTGTTTAGTTTATGAGAAGGTGGAAGAATTTAAAAAACCTGCTTTTTCTTCTTCAAAAATGGTAAGAGAATGTAAATTAATTTAAAATAGCTTTCTTTTGTTACTTTATTTCCTCCTTGCATCTGACAATTTGCTGCTACCAGATCATCTCCTCATTCAATGGGTCTAAAAGACCCTCCTCAGCCTCAACTGGGCTCTACTCAGTTCACAGTCTGAGGCCTGTAAGGAGAAGAGGAACACAGGTGCAGCATGATACTGCAGCTATGGAGCATGTCTTAATGCCTGCCCTCTCATGGCATCTTTGCTAGGTCCTTGAATGCTGCCATCAGCAGGTGCAGCATGATACTGCAGCTATGGAGCATGTCTTAATGCCTGCCCTCTCATGGCAGCTTTGCTAGGTCCTTGAATGCTGCCCTCAGGAGGTGCAGCATGATACTACAGCTATGGAGCATGTCTTAATGCCTGCCCTCTCATGGCAGCTTTGCTAGGTCCTTGAATGCTGCCCTCAGGAGGTGCAGCATGATACTACAGCCATGGAGCATGTCTTAATGCCTGCCCTCTCATGGCAGCTTTGCTAGGTCCTTGAATGCTGCCCTCAGGAGGTGCAGCATGATACTGCAGCTATGGAGCATGTCTTAATGCCTGCCCTCTCATGGCAGCTTTGCTAGGTCCTTGAATGCTGCCCTCAGCAGGTGCAGCATGATACTGCAGCCATGGAGCATGTCTTAATGCCTGCCCTCTCATGGCAGCTTTGCTAGGTCCTTGAATGCTGCCCTCAGCAGGTGCAGCATGATACTGCAGCTATGGAGCATGTCTTAATGCCTGCCCTCTCATGGCAGCTTTGCTATTTATTTATTTTATTTTACATTTGTTAACCAGAGGTGTCTGACTGAGCTGAAAAGGCCCTTTTTCAGCAGAGGCCCAGAGACAAAAGCTCCACAAAGAAAAATTCCAGATACATTTAGATATTTAGACATGATCAGTATACACACAAATTACAATAGACATGTTTTTACAGTGGTATGTGACACATCAACAGTTACAGTGGGGAGAACAAACAAAAAAAATATTAATTTAAAAATAAAGGTAATTAATAGATTTGTGGTGTACAGCTGAAATTTGGAACATAGGTAGAATACCTACATAGTACATAGGTACAGTACATACATTGTAGATTAGCCAGTGTTTGTGAGTAAGATTGAAAACTATTATCAAGTGCTGTAGATGTAGTATGTATATGTTATCCACTGTCACTAGCCTGGGGAGCAATCATGCCACTGCCAACTTTGCTTGAGATGTTGCCTGATGAGGTCTTTAAAGGAGGCTTTGGATGATGTGTTTTGAATGCTTGTAGGGACAGAGTTACATTTTTTAGCCACTGAACTACTATATAGTGCATCTCCAAAGCTATTGTAGCTGTTGGTGACTTCTAGTAGTAGTTTGCTTGATGATCTAAGAGGCCTTTTGGCTGAGTGATGCTGTACTAGGTTTTTGAGGACAGGACACTTATTGGGGAGGTAATAGATAGAATGACAGAGGCAGAGCTGATTGTAAGTTAGGAGGTTGGGTAGTTCAAGCCAGTGGAACTGTCTCAAAGCAGTTCAGTGATGAGTTCTATATGAGCAATTTGCAGCAAAGCGGGCAATTCTGTTATAGCAAGCTTCCATTTTGCTTAGTTCAGTTTTGTTGAGATTAGTCAGAATGGGAGATGCATAGAGTAGGGTGGATAGAAGTTGGGAGTGAGCAATGGCTGATCTTGTGTTGTTGGTAAGAAATGGTTTGATATGGTAGAGTGATCCCAGTTTGGCTTGTACTTTTTTAATAGTTAAGTTGAGATGACTATCAAATTTTAGGTGGGAGTCCATAGTTATTCCCAATAGCTTAGCCTGTGCCACTGGAGTGATTGGAGTAGCATTTGTGGAGTAGATAGTGAATTGACTGTTATCAGTGTTTTTGTTAGAACTGGTTATAATCATAAGCTGAGTTTTCTTTGGATTGAGGATAAGTTGGGCTTTAGTAAGGTAGTTTTCAATGTCAGTGAATGCTAGTTGAGTTGTTTGCAGGAGGGTGGGAAAGTTTTGTGCAGCACAGATTAAGGTAGTGTCATCTGCATACTGAATGATAGATGCATGCTGTGTGGTTGTATGGAGGTCATTTGTGAAGACTGTGAATAGTAGTGGTCCTAAGATAGAACCCTGTGGGACTCCTACAGTTATGGGCAGCTGAGGAGAGAGAGAATTTTCCCATTTCACAGCTTGGTACCTGTCACTTAAGTAGCTTTGGAACCAGGTAAGAGTGGAATTTGATAGATGATATCGGTTTAGATTGTTTAGCAGGATTTGGTGTGAGACTGTGTCAAATGCTTTGGACATATCCAAAAAAAGAGTTGACACCTATAGGCCTTCATTTTTGAGACGGTTTACTGTGTCTGTGAAGCAGAGGAGGGTTGTAGTGGTACTATGGGCAGGTCTGAAACCATGCTGAGTAGGTGACAGGATGTTGGTGTCTAGGAGATAGTTTAGCATCTGGGTATGGATGCATTTTTCTAGGATTTTGGTCAGGGGGGAGAGTAAAGCAATGGGTCTGTAGTTATTAAGTTCTGTGGAGGTCCCACCTTTATGTATGGGTGTAACATAGGATATTTTCCAGAGTTTGGGCACATAGTTTTCAACAATTTATCTGTTTATGAGAGTGGAGACTGGGATAGCAATAGCATCTGCTGTGAGATTCAAGAAATAGCTGGGGAGTAGGTCAGCTGCTGTTGATGAGGTTTTTAGTTTGGAGAGCATGCTTTTGATTGAAGTGGTGGAAATTGTTTTGAGGGTAAAGCTTGTATTAGTGTTATTTGTGTTGGGGGGATAGTGAGGAAGGACCTATCATGTGATACTAAGGATAGAATTGAGTTCACAAAGTGGGAGTTGAATTGTGTTTCGATGGGAACTTTAGTGTCAGGGGTGATTGGTTTGGGGTAGCCTTTTGGATGGATTTTAGTAGCTGGTTTACATTTTTCCAAAATTTTTGGGGGTTGTGTTGGTATTTAGTTTGTAATGTTGTTTAGTAGGATTTTTTGTCCCGCCTAATGCATTTCTTTGCACGGTTGCGCAGTTCTTGGTAATTAGTTAGGCTTTGTGTTTCTTTGTTTTTTTTTTTTATAGTAAAGCCACACAGTGTCTCTGGACTTGAGGATTTGTTTGGTTTCTTTACTGAGCCAGGGGTTTGTAGAGGTTCTAACCTTGATTTTGCACAATGGAGCGACAGTTTCTAGGTGTTGTAGAAATGTTTTGTTGAAATATGCTACAGCCTGGTCAAGTGGAAGGGTTTTAGGGGGGTTCAGTCACAGTTACAGAGTAAAGTGTTGAGGACCTCAGGAGAGAATTTTTTTTTGTATTTCTAGTGGATATATAGTTTGTGGTTTTGCATATGCTTGTTCTACTACGTATAAAGTATATTATGTTGTGGTCACTTAAGGTGTCTTGGGAGACTGCCTGTGTGAGGGTACAATGTGGGGTTGTTAGTTAGGACCCAGTCAAGGATGGATTCCCGTTTAGATTTTTTATCACATCTAGTTGGAATTTGGACTAGCTGCTGGTAGCCATGGAGATTTATTAGATTACTTGGTGGTTCTGATATACAGGTGAACCAATCTAGGATGAAGTCCCCCAGAATAAGGGTTTCTTGTGAGTATGTGGAAGAACACCAGGATAAGAAGCCTTCAAGGCTAGCAGGTGTATTACCAGGTGGAATATAGATCACAATTGTGGTGATGACCTTTTTAGGGTGAAGTTGAAGTTGTGAGATAAGTATGTCCCAATTACTGGGGGAGGGGTAGGAGTTTGGTAATTGACGGACAGTTAAGTTGGACTTGTACAGTAAGGCAGTTCCACCCCCTTTACGAAGTGGTCTGTCTTGCCTAATGATATTGTAGCTGGTAGGGAGAATGTCTGAGTTAGCTATGTTTTTATTTAGCCAGGTTTCTGTTAAAGCAACTATGTCTGTGGAGTAGTGTGCCATTGTGGCCTGGAGTTCAGGTATTTTATTTTTGATACTGCTAATATTAATATTTAGCATTAAAAGATGGTTGGTTTTCTGCTGTTGGGATGAAGAAAGTGGGAGCATTATGTTCTGACATTTGGGTTGGAGCAGTTTGTGTTGACAGGATGGATTTGGGCCTAGGTTGGGGTGGATATCCCCACTTATGGTGAGCCTGCTGTTAAAATGGTGATACAGATGTTGGAGTTTGGTGAGGAGTGTGAGAAAGTTTTGTGTTTTTTTTTGGAGTAGGAATGAGAGCATATGTGTTTAGTTCTGAATTGGTCTGTTATGTAGTTCTTGATCAATTGTGGGCAGATATTATTATAATGTGTGTGTCTGTATATGAGAGTGCATAATGTAGTGTTGTGCTACTAAGTTTAGGGATATTGCTAGAGTGATAACTTGTGGTGTTGTAAAGAATTATGAGAAGACAAACTAGACTCAGTTGTGTGATAGTCATGGTTATAAAGTTTAAGTTGGCTCTAGGTGGGGAGTCTGAATAGGAATTATAGGGTTGCACTATATGTGGATGGGGAAGTAGTGTGGGTGATGTAAAAAACGCCTAGTGGGAATGAGAGTGATTAGGAGTATTTTGTGTGGAGCAAGTTGGTGTGGTATAATGTGATATGACTTGAGGAGCTCTGATTGGTGGAGGTGATGTGAGGGTGAGCTGTGGGTGTGGCTGTGATTACTATAAATGTAGAGGTAGTGGGAGGGAATAGGGGGCAGGGGAGCAGAGAGAGCCCGAGCATTAGCGAGGGCGAACGGAGTGGGGCAGAGCCGTCCAAGACAAGAGAAAAAAGTATTACTTTACAAATCTGAACACTTTCAACAAATTCCTGAGGTCTAATGGCTTACCAGCAAGCAGAATGTAATTGCTGAAGAGCACTTGTGTCCTGCTGGGAGACTAGAAATTTAAAGATGGCTCAATGCTCAGCAGGAGTCTAATATAGACTTAGTATTGGGGGAGGGAGATAGCACAAGGGGTGTAAACCAGGTGGAATGCAAAAAAAAAAAAAAACAGAGAGGCAATCAGTGGAAATCAGTGAAGGTCTCAGAGGGGGTAAGTAATAATTCAAACTACCTGTAAAGTGAAGGAGAGAAGAGACAGCAACGATTATTAAGGCTGGGAGTGTGTCTTCACATTGACTTGCTGATTAGTAACCAGTTTGTGCACAGATTAGAGTAGGGAGATACATTAGCAATGAAGGGGAATGTATAGAGATGCAAATAAACAGGTGGGCTTCCAAGTGATACAAACTAAGGCAGAAAGCACTGAGAGGGGTGCTTGATGGTTAATTTAGTCACAGGAATCTGAATTAAATGTATACTGTCTATTGGACAGTTAGGATTACTGTACTAGCTGAGGGGGAGGACACAAGGCTACAATAGTCAGTTTTATTAGCACTCTGAGAAATACTAAGAAATACTGCTAATGTAATAGCTTTACTCTCATAAAACATACAAGTAAAATGCCTGGGTGAACTGACCCTGCTCTTGAGGCTCAAAATTTATATCTACTGCTAATACTACTGCTAATGTAAATGCTTTACTCTCATAAAACATACAAGTAGAATGCCTGGATGGACTGACTCTGCTCTTGAGGCTCAAAATGTATATCCTTGTTTAGTTTGCAGTACTGATTCCTTCTTATACTGTATTGGTGGAGTGGTAAGTCCTTTGCTAGGTCCTTGAATGCTGCCCTCAGCAGGTGCAGCATGATACTACAGCCATGGAGCATGTCTTAATGTCTGCCCTCTCATGGCAGCTTTGCTAGGTCCTTGAATGCTGCCCTCAGCAGGTGCAGCATGATACTGCAGCTATGGAGCATGTCTTAATGCCTGCCCTCTCATGGCAGCTTTGCTAGGTCCTTGAATGCTGCCCTCAGGAGGTGCAGCATGATACTACAGCTATGGAGCATGTCTTAATGCCTGCCCTCTCATGGCAGCTTTGCTAGGTCCTTGAATGCTGCCCTCAGGAGCTGCAGACACATTTCCACAAATGCCCTACCTCCAGATTAAGCATCTCATCACTTAACAGCATGGAACCTGAAGGTGAAGCACTGTATTTTGTGGTGAACCTCACCTGCCGCCCCCCCCCCCTAGGGGGGTTGAACTGACATCGGCTGCATGCTACCATCCTCCCCATGTGGAGTCTCTAGTCTCATAGCTGTACTTGAACCTGGGTCATCTGAAGCCCAAGAAGAAAGTTATCCCACTTGTCATGGGGTTGCTCTACTTTTGCTACATTTTAGCAAAATAGAAAAATGCTAAGTCCTGATGTCAGTAAAGAAGAAGTCCTACACATCAATAATGACTATACAATTTCTTTTTCAGGCAAATGTTTGTGCTTGTCTGTGGTAATTTCCTCACATCTCCTTTGCTAGCTAATCTTTTATAGTTTCATAGTTTAGTACTAGGCTATCTGCCCTGGGGCATTTGTAAGCCTAGCCATAGTGATGTAGCTTTCGCCACCCCATGAAATGGTACAAAAATGCACAGAATAGATTTAGAATACTGTGCCTCTGACTAGTAGTGACACAGTGAAGGTCTCCTTATATAATAGAATTAGTTTACTGTGCCCCTGTCTAGTAGTGACACAGATGTGACCCCTGGGGTAAACTTACGATCTCCCATCCACTCATCAAGATTTCCCTTGAAGAGAGTCAGTGAGGGGCTCTGCCTAACATGAACTGGGATCTTGTTCCAGAGCATGGGAAGCCTCTGGGTTATGAATCTATCCCTCTAGCTTGTCCTATTTATACTTGTGCCAAGGTTTAAGTCTTTAGCTCTCGTGGTTCTGATGAATTTGGATTTTTTGAGGTGGAGCATGTTCATCAGTTCCTGATTGGACATGGCCTTGTACGTCAGGCAGAGATCACCTCTGAGCAGGCGGTATGCTACTGAATAGAGCTGGAGTTTCTTTAGTCTGGCAGAATAAGACATATGTTGGAGACCCTTGATCCTCTTGGTGAGGTACTTTTGTTGTCTCTCCAGCAAGTGCCGGATGAGGTACATACCAAATGGGGCATTGTACTCAATCATGGGTCTGATGAGGGAGGAGTATAGGGGTACAATGACATCCTTAGATATGGATGTCAATCCCTTCATGATAAGGTGTGCAAGGTAGAATGTTTTTCTAACCACTTTGGCAATGTGGGTGTCAAATGAGAGGTCGCTGTCGACTTGGGTCCCTAGGTCTCTGATTACTTTTTCTGTACTCAGTGGGTTGCTGTCTATGTGATAATGTGTGGGTACTTTGTTTTTCCCAAAGGGGATGACTATACATTTTTTGGCATTTAGTTTAAGGCCATGACTCCGGCACCAGTTGTCCGTTTCTGTGAGGCCTTTTTGTAGGATGTATGTGTCCGCTGGTGTATTGACTATGGCGCCTAGTTTGCAGTCATCTGCGAACTTTGTCAGCCACAATCCTCCCATGTTTGCTTTAACATCTGAGAAATAAATGCCGAACAAGAGGGGTCCCAGGACAGATCCCTGTGGGACACCACTTGTGACTGGCTTTGAGTCTGACATTGCTCCAGCGATTTTAACTTTATGGGTTCTGTCCTTTAGCCAGTTTGCAACCCATCTAGTGACATAAGGGTTTACGTTTAAGCTGTTGAGCTTATCTATGATGCCTGAGTGGGGTATTGTGTCGAAGGCCTTAGCCAAGTCCAGGTAGGCTGTATGGACTGCTTTGCCCTCATCAATGGCTCTAGTGACTGTTTCGAAAAAGTCAACCACTCACATCTAACAGACTACAAAAGTTCTTATTCAGATGACCAATCTTTCCACAAACTCTTTTTCTCTTAAGAAGACAATACACCAACGAGGCAACTAACACCCTTAAAACCTTTTGACTTCTTTACATTATATATCATCCTCAGATCAACCATATTCACCAATAAATTTCAAATGCTTCATTCCAGAAGAAATCCCAAACACAGTATCCAAAACACTATGTATCTGACGCTAGGTCCCTCAGTCTGACAGCTCTGGTATTTGACAACATGTTTAACTATTTATCTACTACTGGGAAAAGTAATTGGTGTTTTTTAGGATCTTTCTTGCCATGACTTGTGCTACAATTATATTTACTGGAATATTTAATGCACTTACTGTAGACAGAAGTTTAGTGCACTTTATTTACAGTGAATCATAAAAGTAAAATGAAAATAAGCTGAGTTCTGCAGCAGGAAAGGTTTCTTAAACAAAATCGAAGTCTTACAGTCTTAACTTCATACTCAAGAAATAATTTAAAGTGAACTTAATGTAACCTTCCAAACATATCCACAATTGTTTTCCTGTCGCTCCATGTTCTCTTGTAGTAAACTCTCCAACTGGTATCTTCTATGAGTCACTACTCTTAGCCATAGCCTTCCCTCTGAAAGAAAGACATCTCTTCCAGCCAACTTTCTGGATAGTAATCCTCACAAGTTCCTACTCTTGGCCATATAACTCATTCTTCACTTAGAGATGGACATCTCTACTATGTTCTTCTTAAGCTCTTTATTTTAGCGGCATGCTTTGCAGGTGTCTCAAATCAGTCTTCATTGCTACATGCTCACTACTGCCACTTGCTTTATATTATTATTTGGTATATATTTAGATTCTCAAAATCAAACAGTATATGCATAAGAACACATTATTTTCAAAATAAAACAGTAATCATACAACAAAACAGCAATTTAATTTCAAGATCTTAACAATGTGGGGCTTCTGGTAAAACTCAGCAAGGTGTTTCTGATGACTCAAAGTCTATGCAATGTCTTCTATCCAAAACCAGATTTTAGTCCCCTCTGAAGTTTCTACAGCTACCTTTGTTTTCTTTACCAGGAATGTTGTTGTGTCTTTCGGCTTTTCCCAGTTAGGGGTCGTCACAGCGGACCTCCGGTCCGCTAAGGATTGGCAGTAGATTTTAACGTGCCGAGTTGCCAGCTCTGACGCACAACCTTCAATGAAGGTACGTCCATTCACACATGTCTCCACACAGAAGGCGCTCTAGCTGAGAATCGAACAGGGCAATGTCTTAGTGTGAGGCGACAACGCTACCGCAGCACCACCACCACAGTAAATAATTTAAAGTGTGTTAGGATACTGCTGCTGCTGCCCTCCTACAATCTTAGAACAAGTATATGTCAGGGTGTGTGTTCTTAATAGGGAGGTTGGCTGCTGATGCCCTCCCCCATTTTCAGTTGAGATAAATTCAGGCTACAGAATGTCTAACCATAGTCCCCTCTGCCAGAATTTTCAAAGTGCCTTGAACTGACAATAGGCTTGACCTATTATCTGTTAAATCAAGTACTAAAGCCACAGGATGCAATACTTTACCCAACAGTGTCTGAATTTCTATGTCATAGTCGTATACTTGCAGGCAAAGGTCCCCTAATAAATGTGAGCGTGCTTCCTGAAACTAATAATCCATCCAATTCCTTACCATCCACAAATACTGCATGTTTAGCTAAATTAGTAGTAGCACAGAGGCAACAGGCTGATTCTCCTGTTGTGCAAATATTATCAGTAGTTTCATAATCTTCTTGTTATTTACAGAGGGTATATTTGAAAGGCATGGCATTTATATTTGCATTGTTAGTAGATTAGCTACAACCACTCTTGTTAGGTACAGGATTAATAGTTAAGCAGTTTTTAGTGCTGTGTCACATTTCCCACAATTAAAACACATTTCACTTGCTGACATTTTCTGAATGTTTACTGGTTTCTATACATTTTTAGCTATAGCCTTAGTTTACTCAATCTAAACAAGGCTTTGGGAGTTGGCAGTCTTTCACAAAGTGCAACTGACATGCTAGTACTCTCCATCCATGTCTCATTGAAAAGCCCATTTCTGTAAACTTCTTGGGAGTGCCTCTCTGAATTTTGTCTTTGTTATTTATTTCTGGTTATAGTCATAAGTTGAAACCAATTTTCAATCAAACATTTCAGCTGTTTTCATTTTATTGGTGTGAAATACCCAGTTTTGAAATGTTACATCTTGTGTTTCAAGTGGCAAATTAGCCCTAGCAAGCATGTACCTTCTATTTCCATGCATCCTTAAAGTAACTTCCTTGTTAACACAAAATCTTGGCCTAATTAGCTCCAGGACAACATACCTATAAAAAGGAACAAAATATGCTTCAATGTCATAATCTTTGCTGAGTTACTTTAATGGTTATTAGAGTATCTAACACAGATGCTATTAGCAATATCTATTCCTGGTGGCTGACCAGATGTTTATCGGCATCAGCTGGAGGCTCAACAGAGGGTCATTGGTATTAGCCAGAAACTGAGCAGAGTTTTATCGGTATCAGCTGGAGGCTGACAGAGGTTTATCAGTATCAGCCAGAGACAGAGCATAGGTTTATCGATCAGCTGGAAGCGGACCAGAAGTTCATCGGTATCAGCTAGAGGTGGACCACAGGTTTATTGGTATTAGCTAGAGTCTGATAAGATGTTCATAGATATCAGCTAGAGGCTGACCAGAGGTTCATCGGTATCAGCTAGAGGTGGACCACAGGTTTATTGGTATCAGCTAGAGTCTGATAAGATGTTCATAGATATCAGCTAGAGGCTGATAAGGTGTTCATAGACATCAGCTAGAGGCTGACCAGAGGTTCATCGGTATTAGCAGGAGGCTGACCACTGGTTCATCGATATCAGCCACAGGCTGACCAGAGGTTCATCGTTAATCTTACTCTCCTCTTGAAAGTTCATCTTGGACTGAATCATGGTTATGTTTTTCTGCAGTACAGCTTCCATATCCTTCTTCATTTTGATAAAACAAACAGTGGTATGTCACTCACACCAAAACAACTCTCTGTCTCTTCTTGTTTAGGGAAATTAAGCAGTAAATATAGATGCACTTACAGGGTGTTAAGAATGAAATACTGCTGTGAACTGGTATGATGGTCCAATTCTGCCCACCTAAAAAAACACCAGTGTAGTATGTAAGACAAACACACACACACACACACACACACACACACACACACACACACACACACACACACACACACACACACACACACATGCACACACACACACACAAACACACACACACTGAGACAGTACCTCAGGTTTACCTTATTTACAATGGAGCATAAAGGCAAGATGAAAACAAGTTCAATTCTGCAGCAGGAAAAATCTCTAACAAAAAGAGGTTTTCTTGGAGTTCTGGCTTCACATCCACCAAACATTCCATGTGATGTTAATAAAAATGCAGGTAATCCTCTAAATAGAGCCACAGGAATCATCTTGTTGCTCCATAATGTCATTCTCATAAATTATCCAGCTGGTGTCCTTCCATTGTGACACTAAGGTTCAATCTTCCTTCTCAAAAGGAGGCAAATGGCTCTTCCAGCCAACTTTCTGACTTCTGACAACCAAACGTCCTTACTGTTGGCCATATAAGTCCTGCTTTGGTGAGAAGCAAACATCAATGTTATGAAGTTTTAAGCTCATAGTTTTAACTCCCTCTTTTCAGGTGTCCAAAACTACTCTTTATTGCTTTATGCTCTCTGCTGCTAGATGCTTTACCATATTCATTGGGGTGTATATATAGAGGCTTGGACTCAAGCAGGATTTTCACAGCAAAGCAACATTTTTACTACATAACAGTTTTACAACAAAAATGCATTTTCATTCCAAAAGCAGTTTTTTCCTATTATTTTAACTACCTTTTAAGAAAGGGAGAGAGATATGTGTGTGTGTGTGTGTGTGTGTGTGTGTGTGTGTGTGTGTGTGTGTGTGTGTGTGTGTGTGTGTGCGTGTGTGTGTGTATGCTTCTTTACACATACATACATACACTGCCAATCAGGAGAAAAATGGAGTAGCTGGAAAAACTTGCAGTGTCAGCGAACACATACAAAAGTCCACACAGAGATCAGTTGTCAGAAGTGAACCCTGGGCACTTGAGATGTGAGACAGAAATCCTATTGCTAAGCTACCATATAACCATTTGTATTTAATCCTCATCTTGTATATATGTATATATATTTATATGTATATATTTGTTAACAGGATATTACCCATTTCCGTCATGATCCAGGTTGAGCACAACATCGATAACATTTTATTTATAGGTTAACGTGACAGATGCTATTAACCATATTATTGATATCATATTTACATCAGCATACAGAGATACTTTGACAGTCATAATTATAGATAAGTGTATATTTATTATTAGAACACATTATTTATATAAGATAATATATAATGATGTGGATTATTTGCATCCAGAATTTGCTTCGTGTAATTTAGTTTGTTAAACTATCAAACCAGTGTTATCAGAACTTGTGAACAGAATTTTTTAATTTATTTATTTTTGTTTTACTTTATAGTTATTTTATTTTATATTTTATTTTCATTTGTTAACAAGATAGGACACCGATCCCAATGGACCATTTTCAGGTTCAGCCTGGAAAACACAATACAGGCGTAACAGATCATAACTTTAATCCACTGTGATTATCTGATTTCTGTCAAACTGTTTATGAAATACACTGTATTATCAGCATGATATCCTGGTTTTAATACGGTGGTGTATCTTCCTGCAGTTTTGTAATCTAATCGGTACTGCACTCTGTGTTTTACTATTTTAAACTCCTTTTCAAGGACTTGCTTTTGTGTTTATGTAGTGATGAAAGAGGTTGTACAGGCAGTCCCCAGGTTACAGACATTTGACGTAAGGACAACCTATAGATAAGAACGGGCTACCACAATGTCAGAAATAATGTGAAAATAAAAAAATCCTTAAAGTTAGCCAAATCTTACCTTGAAAATGAAGAATTATGTTGTACTTTCCTTTTCTCCATTTTCCCCATTTGTGAAGCTGCTCGCACATCTTGTTAGAGCAGTTACTTCCACCTTCACAGAGAACAAGAGATCCGATTGGTTAAGAGATCACAGTGTTGGTGATCTGATTGGTCAAGATCACTGTATTGTACTGTATTGAAGCAGTTACTGTACTGTACAGTAAAATGGGCAAATGACATTGCAGCTCACTATGGTCTTGGTGACAGTAGAAGGTCTGGCAGAGGTCTGAAACTTCAGGAAAGAGTGGAAAACATTTGTGGGTGATGCCTGTAGTACATTATTATACTGTACTTAACAGCATTGTAATTATTGTTATTACTACAATATACAGTATTAAGGTTAAGATTTTTTTTTTATTTGGAAGTGTTTCTAAAGTGTTTTATATGTAAAGAAAAGTAAAATAAATACTAGACTGAGGAAAACATTTGACTAAGTGACATTTAGTAAGAACTATATGTACTTGTCTCAACTTACATACAAATTTGACTTAAGGACAGACTAAAAAACATATCTCATCTTTAACCAGGGGACTGCCTGTATCCATGCATACCTCCCAACTGTCCTGAATTACTCGTTTTTTTACCAAGTTTTGGGGTCCAAATAATGGGGTGCCACGATTCCCGAGTGGCATCCCTTCATTTCTGAGTTTTTCTTTATTTTTTATTTTTTTCCGCTTTTTGAGCTGATGTCATCACGTACGTGGTGATGTCATCTCAGTCAGCTAGCCTGTCAGAATTGAGCTTGCATCCCGGCTGTTCAAATGGAGAGTGGAGAAACATTTATCTTTTGGTTTGGCTGCACTTAAGTTAACAGAATGCTGCTTGCGATATATGGAGCTTGCATTCTGCCATTAAACTGCTGCATTATCTTTGGTTGCCTCTGTTAGAGCCATTAAACTGCTGCATTATCTTAGGTTGCCTCTCTTTATTTTGTGTGAAATATGGAGCTTGCATTTCGGCTGGGCAAACAGAATGCTACTTGTGATATACAGACATTCTGCCAGTATTGAAGGGAGCCATTAAACTGCTGCATTGGTTGTGAGCCATTATTGAACAGAGAGGACTCGACTCACTGCTGCATTGATTCTGCTGCAAAGGAAGGGTAGGATTCTTAGTGTTTTCATGCAGGGAGAAACATTATCTTTGGTTGCGAGCCATTATTGAACAGAAGACTCACTGCTGCATGCATCTAAAATGTTTTAAAACAGTGGCAAACCTTCTGATGTTTTCTTTTTTTGTGCCATGTTTAGCAATGGTAAGATAAGTAGTTTTTAATTTTGCACGGTTGTTTATTTGTGAATGGAAAGTTACTGCAGCTCAGGGAAAAAGTTCAACAGGTGCAGATGACGTGATGGCAGTATGATTACCGGAGGGAATGTTGTGGAGTGTTGACCTTTATTTTTTTTTTACTTTGCTGAAAATATCATAGTAATAGGAGCTTTATCAGTTACTTGTTACATTTCGGACTGTGGGGTGTCAGTAGCAACTGCCTGCATTCTTGTGATACTGGTCCTTCTATCCATTTACACTGCAACTTCAACTTCTTTGATCCTTCCCTCTGTCAGGCAGTGGTTGCTGAATGAGATTCAGTTGGTATGTGGAGAATGCCATTCACAACCACCATAGTGGCTGTGTTTGGGGTGGATGGGTACTTTGTTTTGGTTAAATACTGAAAACTAGTGCTTTCTAAAACACTGAGTGCTAACTTTGGTTTCTTCTTTGGCTTTGTGTGCTGCACCCTCTCCCCCCCCCATGTTGTGGGTATGCTGTCCTGCTTTAAAAAAAACAGAGAATAATCTCTCTCTGCATGAGAGGTGGTCATAGTAAGTGCTGTGGTATTAGGAATATCCTGTCACTACTCGAGATGCTTCTGTAACCGCGAACTTAGCACAGAGGATCCATTTCATTGCAACATTGAATGCATATTGACAGATGTTTGAATTAATTTTAATAATAAATTCAGTATGAACCTCCATGTGGGCCAGCATGCCTTTTATCTGCATGGCTTGGAATAACATCTAGTGACCTGTCAGATATTGCACGTACTAGCTATAGTACTGTGACTTTCAGAACTGTTTAATAGCAATCTGTGAATTCCAGTTGCACTTCTAATTTACTAGAGAACTACAAATTGGGAATTACTCTAGTATTTTTAGTTTCCTCGGCATTGTTATGCACCTTTGACTATAATTTTTGTTTAATTATGCAGGTGATGATGATTTTTATAACCAAATGTGCATTTACAAATAAGTTTTTTGTTTATGCTAACATTGTTTATTTTTCAGCATTCTGCTTAGCAACTAAGAGAGATTGTAGTGATGAGAGAGGGAAATATAGTCAAGGGGTCCACCACTTCAGTATTCCTTTAAGAAAGGCAGATACTTCTGTTAATCTTTAGTGTACAAAATGTGGGGTTCATGTAAGATATGTGGTGCTGGTGGTCTGTACTGAAGAATAACCAGCATGAGGTGGAGGTTGACTTAGCGTAGTGGGTAGAGCTCTGGCTATGCATGCAATAGGTGCATGGTTTGAATACCAAGACAGGCAAATCATTACAAATACCCACCCTACACAGAAAGGCTAAACGCCCTGTCCCTCTATATCTGCAAGTCAAGCTCCACTTGAGCAACCCATACACATGACCTCAACCTGGTCTGTGATATCAATAAGACTTGTTGGTGGGACAAATTTGTGTCCCAGTGTGTGTATCATGTTTGGAAGTAGACTTCTGTGATGGAAATGTTCTGAATTGGGCAGTTCTGTCATTATTGGTTCATGCATTTTGTTTCAGTGCCTACTGGAAAAATGTTCAAACAATAAATTTTGAAATGCTTTCTAACTTAAGTCTAACCAGTGTGCTGTATTATACAAGGAATATAATTTAATAAAGTCAGGAAGGTGTAACAAAGAATGCATGTATGTTTCTTGTTTTGTGTGCAAGCCGGTGGCCTATGATTTGAAAATCACCCAAAGGTAATCTTTATCCACCACTGGCCAGATGCATTTTCTTTGGATGTGGTGTGGGTGTCAATGTTGTTTCAATGAATGTGAGTTTCAAGGGCAGATAAGTTTTAATGCCAAGTATATTTTCATTGTTAGACAGTGTTGCTTTGTTTAGCAGATATCTATTAGTGTTTGTGTGCATTGTGCTATGAAATGTAAAAATTAAATCAAAATAATCATTGTAGAAATAAAGCAGTATGCACACATTAGTGTTTATGGAAAATTGGGTGTAATAATCAGCTAATGAGACATTGGAATGGCTGCAAGGGGACTCTGGTGCCATATTTTGGTTGTCTGTTCTTCAGTTTGCATTGGAAAGTTGGTATCCCACAATTCCATTGGAGTGGACGGGGTTACTTAATTATGTATGCACATTTTATGTTAATCAGCATATGGATTTGTGCCTATTTTTCATGGGCCTTGTCCAGATTTTTGATGTTTCCAGGTTGAGAGGTATGTATCCATGTATTGTACTGAAGGCAGCCTCATGCTTGTTGCAGTTCATTTTTCAAAAATGGTCTAATCTTTGGAAATAGTTGCTTATTTATTTATGTATTGTTTTCAGGCATTTAAGTCAATATATTATATTAGTTGTGCTGTGCATACCTCTCAACTGTCTAGAGTATTGCAGAATGTGCAGGGCTGGGGATTCATACACATATGTTGAGCTTTTAACACAATACCACTGCATACCTCATACATAACTATTATCATTCCATGCCCTCTCACTTTCTCTCTCTCTCTCTATATATATATATATATATATATGTATATATATATATATATATATATATATATATATATATATATATATATTAATGAGCAGCAAAATAAATTCATAATAGTCTAGCAGAAACTATACTGTACATGGTTTCTTAAAACATTATGAAAGAAACCACATGGCCTCATCAACATCAGTGGTGTCATCTGAACTTCCTTCTGTATTTAAATATTTGTTATCCTTGTAAGGAGTTATAATTTCAGCATCAGAAGTCAAACCAACAACTCAGACATCACTGCTATAACCAGAAAAAAACAACTCAGTCCTCTGAATTGCTTTCATGCACTGAGCTGCCAGCTGTTGTATTATCCCTTGCATGACACCACAGGTCAAGGGCATTTCACAGGAAGGTGCATGGAGGCAGATCATTACACAATGAAAAATAAAAGAAAAAGGGGAAAACTGATTGCAAACCATGAAATGATCATGTCAAAACCACACAATGAGGCATTACAACAACAAAACAACCATATAGGTATGTGTAGGAGCAAATCACTTTAACGAATGTATTATAGTTGCCCATGATGAAGCAGAAGAGAAGAAGAATTGAGGAGGCTGTTTTTGAGACAAAACTATGAGTCACATGTGACTTTAAAAAGAGTTAAGGAACTACTTTATTTGACATGGAGTGGTAACATATGCCATACTTATGGGATCCTCTCAGAAATATCTATCCTGCCAACAGATTCTAGTAATATTTTTGATGTAAGTGTAGGTCTTTAGAGTGGGTTTTGATAGTATTGCCAGTTTTTGAATATGTAAGAGTTCTAACAGGATTGGTTCCTTTTGCTCTGTTACAGACCAAACAGAAATTACCTCATAAGTGACTGCAGGGGCCTGAATACAGTGATAGAGGTTTAGATGCTCTGTCGTAATGATAGGAGTAGTGAGGGATAATTACCTTTTTGGCTCTGGTGGCTGTATTTTCGTGATTAGTTGGGTTAGGTTGAAGGATTCCCTAATTATAGTTCCTATGTGGTAGTTAAATAAACATTTATTGTCATGAATACACCAAGATCTATCATCTTTCTGCCTCTCCTCATGGTTTGTTTTGGTTCTTGGTAGCTTTTTCCACTTGAATGAACCATAGTAATTTGGTTATTTATAATGATGGTACTATCTTTGTGGAGGTGTCCTTTATACAGTAAATGCTGGGGGGGGGGGGAGTGCTTCCCAAAGAGTGCTAGAATTAGTGTGAGCTAGTACCTCTTTACAATACATAGAAAGTTAATAGCTTCACCAAGATCACAATCATGACAAATTTATAAACAACAGACCCTTGATGTCCACTTTGACATCTGTGATGTAAATATCACACTGGAGTGGACCAAATACAGAACCCTTTAGGGCATGACTAGTAACCAGTCTCTTTGAAGAGAGTGTGCCACAAAACTTGATTATGTGTGTTTTGACTGTGAACCTTTAACAATCCAATGGAATACACACAGATTAATATATAAGCAGATGAGCTTATTGATAACAAATTTAATCAAGGATAGTATTAAAGGCTACAACCAAGTCAAAGTATCAATTACCTTCTCAGAGAAGTTTAGATTAAAATTAAATTAATCAAAGTTAAGATTTAATCCGAGTAAAAAAGCAAACTCCACAAAGCAGAACATTTTATTAAAATGAAACGTTAAAAAGTGGTTTCGGATGAGCCTTCTTCAGATCCATAAGTTAAATATTAATCATTAGACTTTTAAAGGAGGCATGACCAATCAGATTAATTTCTTAAGTCAATGCCCTCTCAGCACTGGCTTTAAAGGTAGCTCATCATTTGTTGTTGGATTCGTCTATTAAAATTAATACTGAGTTTGAAAGATACAAATTTGAATATGATCGATGCTTCAACAGTGTTAATCAATACTTGGGGAAACTCAGGTTAAATAAAATTAAGAAACTGGAAAGAGACTGTTTGGCGTATGAAAATGGAACTGCCTATCCTTTGCCCCCTATTTCACAAGCGTGGCATCACCCACATCTTAACAGTGAGGATCAGCCACTAGTGGGATACAAAGACTCTGGTGTATCCAACGTTAGGTTACAAAATCATACTGGGGGGGTTAATTATGAGTCCACCGATAGTGGTGCTCCTGTGTTAAGAAGAAGTGAACGTTTGCAGAATCGTAATAACTCTAACAGGCCAAAAGTGTCTAATGGACAGCAGGCAAATTCTAACAATCACAACCAGGTTTTTTATGAGGGTTACCAACAAGGGGCTATACCGAAGCAAAAAAACAGAGTGTATTACAACAAAATGAGGGGGCCAAGGACAATGTGAACTGTGAAGCTGAATCTGTTACTCTGAGACTGAATGCTAGTCCACTCACTGTATTGACAGAGACTGTTTTTTTACCAACTAATGAGCAGTTATGTTCTGAACAACTCTTGCTTGCTCCTCCACCATTACCTAATAGAAGTGAGGAAACAAGTCTTGATATGGACATGAGTGTCTCTATTTTTAATAATTTTGAACTGATGGTGGTTGATCATGATGTAAGTATAACTAGTGTTGATGGGAGTCACAACTGTGACTTGGACTCTACCATGACAATAGATATGGGTAACTTTGATGACCAAGTGCTTGAGATGAAGGAGCCTGATATCATATTGAATGGCACGGGTGACTTTAAAATTTATAATTTTTCATCTGTTAATTTGCCTGACAACTTTATAGAATTACTAGCTAAGGGTTACACATATGTCCCTAAGAATAGAATGGATTTAGTGAACACAACGATTGACATTAAACTGTTTTCTAGAAAATTAAATTTTAATTTGATGATGGGAGGCTATGAAGGAAACAACATTAACGAAAACCCTTTTTGGGTACCTAGTACATTTAACCCTCCCTTACACCCGCTGATCCACCTTTTCGAAACCATGTGTGAATTAGATTTAAGACATTATGTTCTACAACCCAACAATGTGCTTAACCAGGGTAAGGAGAGTGAGTTGATGGATTATGTCCGTACTAACACTTTACGTGTATGTAAACCGGACAAAGGAGGGGGGGGCTGTGATTTTTGATCATACTGATTACATCAACAGGATGAGCTCTTTGATTAATAATCCATCATATCAGTTAAGTTCAAGATCTGAAACAAATAAAGCTTACTCTAGTATTAAAGGTAGCATCGAGGACATGTATATTGAAGGTAGATTACATGAGCAACAATATCACTACATGTTAATCCCTTATCCTAGGTACCCCAAGATTTTTGGTATACCCAAAATCCACAAAAATGTAACCAATCCACCTATGCGCCCCCTTGTGGATAGTCGGGGGTCACCTACGTACACTTGTGCGAAGGTTGTAGACTGTATCCTTAAAAAATATTTGGTGGATGAAATTCAAATTTGCAAGGACTCCTGGTCATTTTTGGAGAAAATTAACACCTTAAACTTTGACGTCAACTATAATTTCTTAACGATTGACGTCAAAGATTTATATACCTGTATACCCCACTCTATAGCCACTGATTGGGTTGCAGCTTTACTTAAAAAGAAAAATGCTCCATCTATGGATATTTCCTTGACTATTGAATTGTTGGAAATAATTCTTTATAACAACTTTTTTACACTGGGAGATGACTTCTACTTGCAGAAAGTAGGAATAGCCATGGGCTCCCCATGTGGAGCAAGCGTGGCCAACATGGTGATGGCATTTTGGGAGGGCGAATATGTGTTTAAAAATATTGGATTAATGAACAGCATTCATTTCTATACGCGATACTTGGACGATATTTTTATAATATTGGAAGGTGATGAATTGCGTGCTGAGGAAGTAGTGCAAACATTAAATTCCACTACCAATTTTTTAGAATTTACATTCTCCTTCAGTAGTACGGCAATTGCTTACCTAGATGTTTGGATAGTGAAGAATATCGAATTGAGAGCTTTTGTATCCACTATACACAGGAAGACCACATATTCTAACTCACTACTGCATTATACAAGTTGCCACCCTAATTTCCAAAAGAGATCTGTTGTAAAAGGGCAACTTGTGAGAGCTGCCCGAATCGTCAGCTTAGATGCAGATTTTGGGGATGAATGTGAGCATTTAAAATCTATGTTTCTATTGAGGGGGTACCCATCAGCTTTGATTGATTCACTTATAAAGGAAGTAACTAGTAAAAGAAATTTAGGGGTTTTTAAACCCCTACTTAACAACATTGAGGTAACACCCCAAATGGGTGAAGGGGACAACCACATTATTGAACCCTTATTGTCCCCTAATAATGTTGCACCTGATAGTGAACTTGTGAATAGTGAGACTTACCCTAGGTTAATTTTGACATTTAACATTGACAGTTATAGGATAGTGGACCTTATTAGGAAGAACTGGGAGTTGTTCAAAACGGATCCCTTGTTGTATAACAAGTTGGGGCCTAGACCAGAAATTACTTTTAGGAAAGGCAACAACTTGAAAAAGTTACTTGAAAGACCTTTAGTTAGGTTTGTTAAAACACCTGGCACATTTAAATGTCAAAATTGCAATAGATGTAACGCTATTTTGGAGACAAACAAATTCACTATAGCTGAAAGAACTTATTACTTGAAACATAGAACTAATTGCAATTCGCGTATGGTGGTATATTTGGCTATGTGTCAACAATGTCCTGCATTCTACGTAGGGAAGACCGAACGTAGATTGCAGGACAGAGTATATGAACATCTTTACGCCATAAAGAAAGGGAAACTTGAGAATGCCCTGGCAAAGCATGTGTCACTTTTTAAAGAACACAACTTTAGATTTTTAGTAATTGACCAAATTGTAAACACAGGGCAAAGGGTCCCCTGCAATTTAATGTTAGAAGAAAAGGAATTAAAATGGCAGATAAGATTGCATTCTTACTCTTTCCCAGGACTTAATGATTTGTGTTCGATTAATTGTGTTTTAAAACTTAGAAACTTGAGACGTTGAATTTTTTTACCTACACAACATCAGATGAAACCATGTGAACACCTTAAACTTAGTCTTTTTAATAACTGTTTTTATACTATATTAGTGTTATAAAAGAGGGTTTGTTATTCATTTCATGGTGTGTGATAAGTCAATTATTGACTAGTTTTTAACTGCAAAATTATTATTTTTTTATTTTTATTTTTTATTTTTATATTTTATGTTCATTATTATGAAGTACTGATTTCTTTGCATTTGTTAATTGGTTAATTATTTAGAGATTAATTTGTTCTTAATTAGTATTAGTTGTCACTTTGGAAGGTATTTAAAGAGTGTTAAAACTTTTTTACATCATTCTGAGGAAGTCTACTAACTTTAGTAGACGAAAAGCGCTTCATGTATTAAAGTGTTCTTGCTAACGTTTATTTAACAGTGGACTTTTTTCTCTTGGTGCTTACTACAACTCGTGGCTTGGTGTGCTTTTTCGTTTTTTTATCAGTTTTCTGTTTTGACTGTGGAATTAGCACATCATTTAGACCAGGGTCTTCCCAAAAAACATGAGTTAGAAAAAGTTATACATTGAATTGATGCTGGTATTTGCGATCTTATGATTACTCATATAATTACCCAAGAGTTGAATGAATGCTTTCAAGTGAAGAACCCTACCATACCAGTTATTAAAGGTTTACCCAAGATTCATAAAAACTCTACTGATCCACCAATGCATCCCATAGTATCTGGGAATGGGTGAGCCACAGAACCAATGTCTATTTATGTGGAAAACAGATTGAAAAAGGCATTGAGTAAAGCCATTACAGTTTTAAGAGACACTGAGGATTTTTTACGGAGTCTTTCTAGGTATTGTCAAATGTCTCCCATGTCTACTAATGTTCTATTGGTTACTATGGATGTGAGGAATTTATTTACAGTTCTCTCTAATGATTTTGGGATTAGTGCAGTATGAAGATTTTTTGACAATTAATGAAGTGTATGGTAACATTCAGATAACACAACTTTGTTCGCTTTTGGAAATTATTCTGGAGAATAATGCCATCTTATTTGGAAAAGAATATTTTATACAGAATTGGAGTGTAGTGATGGGCAATTTGTGTGCCAATTCCTACTCCAACATTGTAATGGCACAGTGGGAATCGGGCCATGTTTTTAATGAGCTGAACATCGGGAAGAAATATTTGTTGTTTTACAAGAGATTTGTGTATGACATAGTTCTCCTTTGGGATGGAGATGTGGATCAACTACATTTATTTGTTGAATATTTGAAATGCACTACCAGTTATTTTGATTTTGCTGTCCATAGTTCTTTGAACACCATAGATTTTTTGGATGTCACATTGATGAAAGATGAGAATGTAATCACAGGTGTATCAGAAGATATGTTGGAAGAATCATCTCCTGCATCAGACTTGTATGCATCCCAGACACACTTTCCCACAAGTCATTAGAAGTCAGTTTCTCCGAAACTCCAGGTTAAATATAGATAATAGTATTTATGAGATGGAGACTGTGAAGACTAGGAATTTCCTCTATGAAAGAGCTTGTAAACCAACAGAGACTGGTAAAGCATTATTTGGTGTTAAGCAACTGAGGAACAATAAAAGGAAACCTTATTTCCATAGAAAAAATATGGAGGATGATAGTCGTGTGGACTCAAGTAGAATAACATTGAATGCAATGAGGTGCCTGCTTACTTATAGCCAAGATATTAAACAGGTTTGTAACATAACAATTGGAAGATATTGACAGCAGATGACTCAATTAAGCATATAGTAGGTTACCATCCCCAATTCTGCTTCAAGAATAAACCTAATTTGCAACAGCTTGTCTGCAGACATAGTTATATGGTTTAGAAAGAAGACTTTGCCAGGAGACAAGAAACTTTTAGATGTGGCAGCTGTAAAGCCTGGTCATATATTTTTACTCAAAAATTACTTTTAGCATCCAGTTACAAACAAGATTTATAAGCTGAAAGGATTTGCTGATTGTGGTACGAAGAATGTAGTATATGTTGCAGTGTGCAAAGACTGTTCCGGTTTTTATATCGGAAAGACCAATTGTCAATTTAGGGTTAGAATTTTAGCACTCTTAAGAGACATCAGGAATAAGGTTAATACCAAAGCATTATCGAAGCATATAATTCAATTTCCAACTCATGGTTTCTGCTTTTTGATCTTGGACATTGTCTATAAGAACCTGAGGAAGGGTAATCTCAAGGGTTTTACTGAATTGCAAGAAGTGAAATGGATAGCTGACTTAAGGGCTGACCGTGACCCTCGTCTAAATGATATGTTACCTTTAACCTTTAGTTTTCCTGCCCCTCCTGTAAAATTGTTTGAACACTCCTCCTGGGTCCATCTCATTTGTTTACTCAACCGAGTACTGTGAGATCATATTTTGATTTCAGACACTCCTACCATTCCCATCTGTTCAGCCCTGTCCCAGCTCTATCCTAGTCTAGTCTCATTAGCTTATCCTGCCTAATACAGAGAGAACATTTGAGTAGGCATACCCACTTAGGCCCTGAACATGTCTAATTGAAGACTGCTGGAACAGGGCTCAGTTCTGAGGTTTTTTATCAGTTAATTGGGTAATTTGTTCAAATCAGTTTGCTTGTTTTCTATTATTATATATAAAAAAAACAAACAAAAAAACAATTTGCACTTTATCTGCTATTACTGTATTTGTGTTTCTTCCTACTTTATTACCTTATTTTGCTTTTGCCTCTTCTTAAAGGTATTCAGTTGTGTTTATTCTGTTGCATTTATTACTGTAGCCTGATTAAATTGTAACTGTTATTCTAAATCTTTTGGTTATTGCACTTGGGCTTCAGACCAGTTGTTTTACATTAAGAAGGTTTGTGGTTTGCACTGTTGTGGCAGGACAGGTAGTTTACATCCTTCTAAGTTGGGAATTGCTGACTGAAGGCTCAGTGTCTGTTATTCTAAAAGTGTATTAGTTCTGGTTTAAGCACTTGTGCTCCAGGCCAGTTATTTTACATTAAGAAGGTTTGTGGTCTGCACTCTTGTGGCAGGAGAGGCTAGATTCTGCCCTTCTGAGCTGGGAATTTCTGGTTAAAGGCTTACTGTGCCTGCTCATTTGAACTGTTTTTTTCTGATATTGGTGCACCTTTTCTGATGTAGCATAAACTAGATTCAGGCCTGCTGAATCTAGCTTTGTTTGTATAACTTGAGCACTAATCCAGGCCATCTCTTTTGGAGAAGGTTCCCCTGCACCTTTGTGGCAGGAGAGTGCGGTTAGAACTTGTCAGATTGAAGACTGCTGGAACAGGGCTCAGTTTTGAGCTTTTTTACTGGTTAATTGGGTAATATGTTTAAATCAGTTTGCTCATTTTCTATTGTTATAAAAAATGCACTTTATTCATCTGCTTTTACTGTAATTGTGTATCTTCCCACTTTATTACCTTATTTTGCTTGTGTTTCTTCTTAAAAGTACTCAATTGTATTATTCTGCTGCAGTTATTACTTCTTGCTAGTAGCCTGATTAAATTGTAACTTATTTTAAGCCTTTTGGTTTAGGCACTTGGGCTTCAGACCAGTTGTTTTACATTAAGAAGGTTTGTGGACTGCATTGTTGTGGCAGGACAGGTAGCTTACATCCTTCTAAGTTGGGAATTGCTGATTGAAGGCTCAGTGTCTGTTATTCTAAAAGCGCATTAGTTCTGGTTTAAGCACTTTGGCTCCAGGTCAGTCATTTTACACTAAGGAGGTTTGTAGTCTGCACTCTTGTGGGAAGAGAGGCTAGAGTCTGCCCTTCTGAGCTGGGAATTTCTGATTAAAGGCTTATTGTGCCTGCTTATTTGATCTGTTTCTTTCTGAAATTTGTGCGCCTTGTTTGCTGTAGCCCAGAAGTTAGTAGTTTATTGGCCATTTTGGGCAAATTTCTAGATTTTTCATTTCCAACAAACTTTCAACTCAAGCAATCAAATGATTCATTTCACAGCCCAGCACTTACTGAAAACTCATAGCAAGCACTAATTAACCCTAGCACTAGAACCCCTATACTGTCCAGAAAGACAAGACTTTCTATTCATCCCTACCAGCTAATCAATAAAACAGCTCACTTTACCTATTCAGGCATGTCCAAAGGGCAGTTTCAGGTGTACTCTCCAGTCCAACTGGTAAATCTGGGCATTCTGAGGCAATGTTACAACAGTCAAGAGGAGAAGGAAAATACTTGCAACACACCACCAGTCTCACATAGACCTACTAAACCAACACCGGCAAATAACACACATAAATACACAAAAACATACTCGGAGGCTCTAAATAAAAATCTGCAAAAGCAACAGAGACCTCCAAAGCAGACACCAAAACAGCCTTCACATCCCATCACAAACCATGAAACACATACTTCACATAATAAGTGTGCCACGCAATCACAGCCTTTAAGGCAAAATAACATACCCAACACACTAGTAATAGGCGACTCTATAGTCAGGCACACTGATGTCCCACTAACTAGGCTGGACAAGGAGAAGGTTACATTTAGCTGCCTGTCGGGCGCCAGGATCTGCCACATAACACAAGCACTCAGGTCACTCTAGAACAAGTACAAATATGACTCTGTCATTGTCCATGTTGGTGTGAATGACCTGAGATGTACCTCCCTGGACTACATGAAAAGAGACATGGAAGAGCTCTCTGATCACATAGTCCAGGCTGGTATGACCCTGACCCTGAGTAGCATCCTGCCCTCACCAGGAATGATGCCATAGTATAAAGAAAAAATTATCAATTTCAACAATTGGCTAAGTTTCTGGTGTCATTCAAAGGGGATCCAGTATCTGTCCACCTGGGATGACATGCTTGATAAGCCACGTTGATTCACAAGAGATGGCTTGCACCTGTCACCCTTACTGGCAAAGGCTTTTGCCGCCCCCATAGTGCCTTTTTTAGGCAAGGCTCAAAAGACAAACCCACCACCGTAAATAGCACAAGTAACCAAAAACTGAGGGTAATGCTACTCAACGCCAGAAGTCTAAACCTCAAAATGCATGCACTCAAGGCACTCCTCAGTATAGGTAACATTGATATCTGTGCAGTAACAGAAACCTGGTTTAAGTCTCCTGAGAGCACCCCAGCACTACCAGGCTATAACCCATAACATACTTTTAGGCCACAGAACCCAGACCAAAACACAAAAGGTGGGGGTGTATCCATATTCATCAAGGATACCCACACCTCCAGGTTAGTGGCACAGCACAATGCCTCAGAGATCATCCATGTGCAACTAAAAACAGGCAAAACTGCAATTCAAATTTTAACTTGCTACAGATCACCCACCATGACCCAGGTCCCCCATTCCACATTTCTGGAGGCATTGGAAAATATGAAGGTGCTACCAAACACTCTAATATTGGGTGATTTCAATTACCCAAATATTAACTGGGAGAACTACTCAAGTACTAATCCCTTGCCCAACACTTCCTAGAATTTATAAACTCGAACGGCCTGGATCAACTGGTCAACACCCCCACCAGAGGTAACAACATATTGGACCTGGTCATCACCAACATGGGTGACTGGTGTTCTACACTGGAGGTCAAACCCTCACTGGTTAGATCAGACCATAGACTAATCACTCTGGATATCCACATTCCGCCCCCACACCCAGTCAAAAAAACCACAGTGAAAAACTTTTCAAAAGCAAACTTCACGTTACTTAAGACCGAGGTGGAAAGGTTCACAGCCCCCATGCTAAAGGACAATGCTGTCCAAGCTGCTGAATCACTTAACAAAGGCACTCTATGAGCACCTGCAAGAATGCATGGATCATGCTATCCCAAGTAACACCAAGACTCACTCCTCCAAGAAAAGGAAACCAGTCTGGTGGACCCCTGCTATAAACAAGCTATACAATAGAAGGAGGAAACTAGTGCAGAAAAGAGCAAAATCCCAAGAAGGAAAGACATCCCTGATTAGAATCAGCAAGAAACTATGATCCCTCATAAAATCATCCCAGGCTAGCTTTAAAATAAAAATTGCCAAGGATTCCAAAGATAACCACAAAGTGTTCCTTAGCTATGTCAAGAACCTAAGTGGAAATTCCCAGATCTGCTCTGAGTTAGTGCAAAATGGCGCAAAATACACTGAACTGACTGATATTGCCAACATTTTGGCAGACATGTTTAGTGAAAACTTCACCCCCCTCTCACCCCCTAAAGGGCCCATAACCATACCAGAAGAATGTAGTGCCCTGACAATCACTGACACACAGGTTAAAACAGTCCTATCCAAAGCCAAAAATGCAGCTTCAGTGGGACCAGATGGTGTCCCAGGCTGTGTCTTACATGAGCTCCAAAATGAACTAACCCCTCACCTAAACACACTGTTCAAACTCAGTCTCTCTACAGGCTACATACCCATAGAGTGGTGCACAGCAACCATTATCCCGCTGCACAAAGGTGGAACCACAACGAACCCAGGGAACTATCACCCTATAAGCCTGACTAGCCTGGTCTGCAAGGCTATGGAGCACATCATCATGGAATTTATTAACAGAGACATTGGGAACCTTCAAACATTGGACTCTACCCAGTTTGGCTTTGTTAAGGGCAGATCATGCCTCCTAAACTTAGTGGATTTCTTTGAGACAGATACCAAGGCTTTAGACGAGGGAAAGGAGGTCCGCACAGCCAACCTAGCAATCGCAAAGGCTTTTGACACCATTCCCCATTCTGGTATTATAGACAAGCTCACCAGCCTGAACATAATCCCCTATGTCCTGAGATGGGTTGCCAATTGGCTCATGGATAGAACCCACATGGTGAGAGTTGCAGGCTCTAGGTCCAACTCCATTTACAACCATTTACAAGTGGCATCCCCCAGAGCATAGTCCTGGGACCCCTCTTCTTCAGTATATACTTTTCAGAGGTACAGGCAAGCACAGGAGGACTATGGCTGACCAAGTTCGCAGACTACTGCAAACTGGGGGCCATAATTGACCCTCCAGCTGATACAGACATCCTCCAGAAGGGTCTCACTGAGACGGATACCTGGTGTCAAAGTCATGGCCTCAAGCTAAATGCCAAAAAGTGCATAGTCATCCCCTTTGGAAAAAACAAAGTACCCGCAAACTACCACATACATGGTAGTCCCCTAAATACAGAAAATGTAATAAGGGATCTGGGGACCCAAGAAGGTAGTAATCTCTCCTTTGATAATCATATTGCCAAGGTGGTTAGAAAATCCTTCTATGTGGCTCACCTAATCACAAAAGGGTTCTCATCTAGAACAAAAGAGGTTATTGTGCCCCTCTACTCATCATTCATCAGACCCATCATAGAGTACAACGCCCCATTTGGGATGTACCTTACAAGACACCTGCAACAGCTGGAAAGACCACAGAAGTACCTCACCAAGAGGATTACTGGCCTCAAACATATGCACTATGCTGCCCGACTGAAGAAACTCCAGCTGTACTCGGTTGCATACCGCTTACTCAGAGGTGATCTCTGCCTGACATACAAGGCCATGTCAAACCCAGAATTGATGGACATGCTCCATCAATTTGCTAAAAAAAAAAAATAAATCCCCAAGAGCCACATGCTCTAGGGATCTAAACCTCACCACAACAATAATTAGAAAGTGCTGGAGGGATAGATTCATGTCCCAGAGACTCCTCATGCTTTGGAACAGGATTCCAATCTACATTAGGCAGAGCCCCTCACTAACACTCTTCAAGAGGAACCTTGACGAGTGGATGGGAAACAGAAAATTTACCCCGGGGATCACTGCAGTGCCTCTGCTGGACAGAGGCACAGGGAACTAATGGCTGTGCTGGACCGAGGCACAGGGAACTAATCTAAGGGAGCGGCGAAAGCCATCAGATTCTAGCTAGGCTTATAGATGCCCTCAGCCAGATAGCCTAGTTCTTACCTATGAAACTATAAATCTATAAAGCTGGTGCTGAGAGGGTGTCAACTTAGGAAATTAATCTGATTGGTCATGCCTCTTTCAAAAGTCTTTAATGATTAACATTTAACTTATGGATCTGAAGAATAAGAATACTTAGCCGAAAGTGCTTATCCTGTTTTAACGTTTCATTTTAATAAAGATTTCTGCTGTGTGGGGTTTGCTTTTTTTAATTGGATTTGATTGTGCTGATAGTTATTGAAGCTACCTCTTCTGATCAGACTTGGATTTGTAGCATTCAGGACCTACCTTATACAAGCCAAACTGGCTTGAGATGAGTAATTGAAGACTGCATACCTCTTTATTTATAAGCTCCATAATAATAAGATCCATTACTTAACATACAATGCTGCTAAACATAATTGGTTTGTATTTCACTGAGTCAATGGTAGGGCCATCTTTGAGTAGGGTACACAATGGTTGTTCTCCAATCCTCAGGCAAATATCCAGTCAAGAGACTAAGACAGAATAGGCTTACAATTGATTCTCTGAAGCAGTGGTTTGTACTGCTAAAGGGAAGACGTGTATATTCTTTGGCTAGACTTTTTGGCTTAGAAGTTTACATTTATAAATTGTTCAGAGGTAATTTCAGGTGAAAACTGGGTTCCAGCAGATGAATGGAAAGACACTGGAAATAAATGCTTCACTGTGTATGTTGGTAATGTCCTTCAGAGTTTAAACAAATGGTGATGTTTGACATCATATCTGTTCATCATTCATTGCTATTTCTGAAATTGCTGCCATAGTTAAAGAATGTTTTATTATTATCGCCTTTAGATAAGGTGCTGATATTCTGCTCATAAATGCTTTTTTCAGGTTTTGTTCTCTTGTCTGAGTTGTTTGCAGACCGTTTGAGCTCATTTATAGAATTAGGAAATTCTAGTTGATTTCTTAGTGTGAGATGTTTCCTCTTGTTGCAGAATTTGTTTATTCTAGGATTATTCTAGGATTCCTTAATAATAACTCTTTCTTAAGTTTGCCATCACACTTGTAGCAAACTGGGACAGAGGCTTCAGTGCAGGCATTTAGGTAGGTGCAGAAGTGGATGGTATAGGCAGCTGCTTTTTTCATGGCATCCCTGCCAAAGAGTTCTGAATTTTTTTAGGTTTTCCAAGAGTATCAGTATTTAATTGAATTAGTTCCATCAATACACTCAGGTTAGGTACATTCTTAAGCTGGATTATCAGGAAAAAAGGTGATGTGGTGGTCATATTTGGTCATGCAGTGGAAATAATGTAGGTGTGGAGCATATTGGAGCTATGCTATTGTGGATCAGGTCAAGGAGATTGTCTGTCTTTCTTATAGGAGAGTATACTAGCTTGTTGAGGAAGTTAGTATTTATAAAGTAAAGGAACCATTGTGCATATTTTTGTTTGTAATACATGTTTGCCTGTCTGTGGGTTGGCAGTTGAAATTCACCAGGCTGATAAAGCTGACTTTAATAGTTATTGATTCTAGTGTGTCCAGCTAGGTGTCATGGGCAGTAGGAGATCTAGAATAGGTTCTTGAGCTGACAAAGATGAGATAACTGTTCCAGTCTATTGATGCTAGTGCATCTAAGAGTTAAAGGTCATTATCTTTCTAGATTTGCCATGAGGTTATGGAATTCTGAATGAATACAGGTACAACTCTCCAGAAATACCCCTTTCTTTGTAGGTTCTGAATGAGTGATGGACACTGAATCAAATTTCAGTAACAATAACAGTATATATGTGCTCAAGAGTCAAGAATGCCTCAGAATAAGGCACTACTGCCTCAGGATTTTATCTTTGAGCAGTGCAAAACTTATAGAAGTCATTTTAAGGTGGAAAAAGGGCATTATGGAGCAGAAAGTCTCTTTGCCAGTATGCAGATGTCACAAGAGGTATAGACCCTTCCTGTTCAAGCACATCAGGTGACTTACTATCTCCCCACAAGATGATACACATTAGATACTCTTCAAATAATATGACAAACAAAAATCAATTGTTATTGTTAATATTTTCTGCTTGCATTCTGGCATCATTCGTCATGATGGCAAGATGCTGCCCAAGTCTTGCTACTTCCATATATCTGAATGGAGAACTCAACCATGCCTCTGTCCATCTCCCCTGAGGTGGAGCATCCAAGTTCATTCACTCCCATGTGGGTTAAGTCTACTCATGTGCTGCCTGCCTGGGGAGAGATTATTTTAGTAATTCAGGTGTTTGTATTTGATTGCTTTGGGGTGTTAATTGGTTGTGTAACAACAGCCACAGTAGAACGGATGGCAAACTTCAGTTTGAGTACATACTTATACCTCTCGCTGTAGATTCTGTATTTGGATAGTAAGGAGTTTTCTGTTGGAATGATACAACAGATACACTGTCTCAAGTTATGTGGTGTTATTAGGCTTGCTACTGATACAGTGAGGGCAGACTGTGGTCCACTAAGGGGAAGAGGACTTAAACAGGTAACACAGATGAACAGCTTATAGGACAACATCCATTAGAAAATATGACCACATTCTCAAAAGGTAGCACGACAGGCTATTAGGCAAAATACAGTATGATATACAACACAGTGCAGTATATCAAAAAGCACACTGTATAACACATTGAAAGACAACCAGTCATTGCAAGTGAAGGTGTCACATGTTGGAAAGTTGCAGTATGTAAAACTACAATGAAAAGTACTTGTCAAAGTGATAATAAACAGGATAATATGATAAAAAAGCAAAACAGAAGGTAGTTGCCAGTACATATGTAAAGCAAGGACTGTATAATACAGCTAGATAATGTAGACACTGATGTCAGAAAGAAAAGAAAAGTGATACTTGCTAGTGACATCACTACACAATGCGGGAATGGGTGTCCCATATAAATATATATATATTTGAATGGAGTACTTCCTAAAGTAACGTTTGTATACTCCAGCCATGGGGGCCACAATCAATTAGAATAATTTGATAAAGATGCTGTTAATATATGACCGAAACAGTATTTGAACTAAAGAACCAGTACACAGAAAAACAAAACAGTGAAGTTTGCTAAGAAGTGTAAAAACAAAGGACATTCTCTGAAAATTATGGTCCCTTGAATAAAGGTGATGAGTACATACACTTACTGGCTACTGTAGAACAAGGATTTGTACACTGCTGTTCATAATGACATTATACTCGGCATCAGATAACTCATCACATATGGGCACTAGGCTGCACATGCAGCTTGAGATACAGCAAGCAAATTTTGGCACAAAACTAAAAGAAATACATGGTGTTAACCAGCTTCCAGTCACCTCAAACAGAGCAGTTCCCCCATCTGCCACCACTGAAAACAACAAAAACAGGTCTAAGTGAAAAACTACTACAAGCAAGAAACAGCTGTCTTGGTATTAGCTGAAAACACCCCCCAATTGCTAAGGATGCGGTTCATATCTCTCAGCTGTCCAGATTTTCATAGAATGTTCAGTCAGAAGTCAATAAATAATGAGAGACATTAGGGTTTCAGACTTCATAGTCTTCAAAAAATAGATGTTAATGCAAAACCTGCAATTTGAGCAACTTTCTAAGTTTGTAAGAGCAATATTTAAAATGTATGCTTATTTTTAGGCCGTCGTTCCCCCAATTCTTTTTGACTTTGTCCAAATTTTTTATGTTATGAGGTTGAGACATACAATGTAGGTTAAAAGCCTCTTTTGGTGAAATCAGATGCACAGATCTGTGGCACAGCTCAGTTTAGCATAAACAAGAAGACACAGTCCAGGGACTCTACACCAATGATTCATGTCCTTCCTAATTTATTATGTGCTGTCAACCTTTTGTTAAAATTTTAGGCATGTTGCAAAATCAATAACTGCATGTCAGGCCATGCTGCCAGAACCCCTCACTGCATTTCTCTCAAGGCATTGCACTGGCTGGAATTTGGTCATCATAATACACATTATACACATGAAAGCCACATGCTCTTTTCCATGCTTTCCTCACAAGTGCCATGGTTTCAGTCAGATATTAAATGGTACATGTCCTTGAATCGCCAGTGTCCAGCCTTAGTTGTATGGATGTCCTCATTACTCCTTATGGTACATAACAGCTTGTATCTCGTAATGTCACCATATATAAGCAGTGCAAAATACCCTTTTTATTGCAGCCAGGCAATAAAACTCCTCCCACAGTGCCCTCTTGCCACATCTTCAGCCTTTACTTAGGTTTATAGGTTCATAGGTTCATACTAGGCTATCTGCCTTAGGGCATTTATAAGCCTAGCCAGAGTGTGTTTGGCTTTCGCCACCCATTTTAAATTAATTTTGCTATGCCCTTTTTCGAGGTTAGTATACTGTGCCTCTGTCTAACAGTGACACAGAAGTGATACCTGGGGTAAACCTACGATCTCCCATCCACTCATCAAGATTCTTCTTGAAGAGAGTCAGTGAGGGACTCTGCCTAGCCTGGACTGGGATTTTATTCCAGAGTGAAGGGAGCCTCTGGGTTATGAATCTGTCCCTCCAGCATGTCCTATTTATTTCAGTGCTGAGGTTCAAGTCTCTCGAGCGCGTAGCTCGATGGGATTTGGATTTTCTGAGGTGAAGCATGTCCATTAATTCCGGGTTGGACATGGCTTTATATGTCAGGCACAGATCGCCTCTGAGCAGGCGGTATGCCACTGAGTAGAGCTGGAGTTTTTTTAACCAGGCAGCATATGGCATCTGTTTGAGCCCTTTGATCCTCTTGGTGAGGTACTTTTAGGGTCTTTCCAGTTGCTGCAGGTGTCTGGTAAGGTACATCCCAAAAGGGGCATTGTACTCAATTATGGGCCTGATGAGAGATGAGTAAAGAGGCACGATGACCTCCCCTGATCTAGATGTGAATCCCTTCATGATTAGGGGGGCTATATAAAATGTTTTTCTAACCTCTTTGGCCATGTGGTTGTCAAATGAGAGATTGCTATCAACTTTGGTCCCCAGGTCCCTAATCACTTCTTCTTACTTAATGGATTACCACCTACGTGGTAATTTGTGGGTACTTTGTTTTTGCCAAAGGGGATGACTCGCACTCCCATAGGCTATATGCCACCATTTAGCCTGATACCTCTCTCATGCTGACAGAATTCATTAGCTATGTATATTTGTGTTGTTCCTATGCTATTTTGCAAACTCTTGGCACAGGCTTTTGAAATTACTGCAGTTGTAGACAGTGTGTGCTTTTGACAAGTAATGTAATACATTACATGTGTCTGTGCCTCTTTGTGTGTAGAAATACCTTGCTGCAACACATTTTCTGCATTTTATATAATCGGGTCTATATCATGAGATCGAATACTAAAAATATCGACCTACCTTTCTTCGACACGGAAATGTCGGAGCTACACTTAATCGAACAGCCAAATCACTGATTTATTTTGAAGGGAAAAAATCGGTTGGCCATTCTGTCACATCTGCCCTTTCCCCAACTGTAGTGCAATCTTGGAGTTAGAATATTTAGCTAGGGGAGTGGGAGGGCACAGCCCTCCATGTTGGGGGTGTGGGGGGGATGAAGGCCCCCACTTAAAAGTGTTTATTTTTATGTGGTGTTCGTTGTTGGCCTACTGATTTCTTTCCCTTGGAAAGAAATCAGTGATTTGGCTGTTTGATGAAGTGCAGTTTCGACATTTCCATGTTGACGAAAGGTAAATCGATATTTTCATTATTCGATCTCATGATATAGACCCATATAATCACAGTCATAAACCTTGCAGATGTTAGATAACAACTACAGAATGAATTATTCCACACGAGTGATTCACTGAACTAACTTATTATTGATGCTGTATCTGGCTGTACTCAATAATTGGTGTATAGCTTTTCAACCCAGGCCTCATACAAAAAAAAAAACCTGCCCGATCAAGAAGAATGAATGAATTAATTAATTAATGACTGGATAAATAAGTAAAACATTTCCTGGTCAAAATGACCAATAAATATATTTAAATAAAAATAAAGTACTATAACTATGTACTCTTGGCACATAGTAGCCTTTAGCCATAAATTTCACAATCATTCCATAATAGTATTTTGAGAAAGGTAACTGTCTTATTTCCTGCTCCTAAGAATTTCACTTATTCACCTGGTTATTACTAAAAGCCAGTAACTGTGTTAAACCTTTCATTGCAGACTCTTTATAAGTATTAACATAAATGCACACACAAGTAAGGGAACAATCAATCTGAATGAATCTGCAGTAAGCTTAAAAAAATTCATTGATGATAACATATAAATTTGTCATATAGCAGTGGAAAGAGATTAAAATTCAATTACATAATCATTTTGGAGAGGATTTGCTTGTTTTATACAGAATGGTAAAATGTAAAAATAATGAAAAAAACACAACTGGTTTTCTACAATCTCAGTATATCAAAACAAGAAAAAAGGATACCTTTGATATACTCATACAGATGGCAAATTGCATGTTTAGACTGTAAAGTATTCATCCTGCTAAAGTTCTCCAAGTAAATATGCAAGAAGATGCCTTTACTATGACATTTTCTTTGATGAGCAGCTATCTCAAAATTTAGACATTCAGTGTTGTATTTATATTTTGTTTTTTCCACAGAAAAATCAAATAATTAGCTTACTGGGTAGCCAGTAGGCCTAAAACATTTGAGTAGTTCTCACTTTATTTAGTATATGTAGTCCTAAGTTGCTTAGCTAATAAATTGCATTGGCTAAATGCATTATTTGCACCAGCTGCAACTCACAGTATATTGCAGAAATGTAATCCTATTAATTGCTTATTTAATTCACTGTTTATTTATTATTTATTTATTTAACATTTGTTTACTAGGAAAGTCTGACTGGGACAGTGTCCATTTTCAGAAGAAACCTGGGGAGAAACCGTCCAGACACATATCTTTGGAATGTGGGAGCAAACAGGAGTACCCGGAGGAAACCTGTGCAAATGCAGGGAGGACATGCAGACTCCGCACAGAAGGCACCCCAGCCAAGAATCAAACCAGAGAACCTCTTGCTGTTCACACAGTGTAATCACAGTGTATGCCATTTATTGGTTTCTATTTATATTATCTCATAATGATCATATTTTACTTCTTTTATGCTAATGTATTCTGTAATCAAATGTTCTAGTTTGTATTGATATAGTTAAACTTTTCCTTCATGGGCCTCAATAAAATGTAAACTTTCTATTTGAATATTCTTAGTTAATAAACAAACAAACAAATATGTAATGCTAGGAAAGAGTAGTGCTACCAACAAAAGGTTAGTTGAGGTTATAAGCTAGATCTATCATTTTGAAAATTAACAGATTTTAACACTTCAAAGGATTACTGCACAGCTCACATATGAGTTGATTTGCTCTATGCTTATTTCTTTTATGGAAAGCTGAAGTTTACAGGGAGTGTCTTGTTGCTGACTTTTTTTTGTCTCTGCTGTCATTTGGCTCTGAAAGATTTATTTGAACTTTTGCCCATAACTTTTATCTCACATATCATCAGTTTATACACACACACACACACACACACACACACACACACACACACACACACACACACACACACACACACACACACACACACACACACACACATGAACGCATGTTATATACATAGATGCATACATATATGGTGTGTATGCATGTATGCATACACACCATATATGTATGCATGTATGTATATAAAATGCATACATAAATACATATATGGTGTGTGATTCACTAAAAATGTAGCAATGAGAACTGCAAGTGTGCCACTAGGATAATATGTGCTAAGTCTGAAATTTTGGTATTTCAGAATATTCCCTCAACTCCAAGGTACATCAAACTTCTAAAAGTGATTTTTAAATTTGCCATAGTTAGCAAAAATCCTCAATTAATTTAAGAGTTTTAGAACTCAAAGGATTAGCTGTTATACTTTTTTAAGAGGAGCAGACCTCCCCCCGATCACTAGTTAATTCTAATAGGGGTGATGCAAACAACCAACTGGGACCCATAACTTTGGGGGGGGGGCACCCATTTGTTATATTTAGCACTGCTGATGCATTTGTTATCCTCTGGCTGCTGAATCTGTTCGAGCACATACAATACATGCTCCTGAGCTGTAACCCTGTGATACAGAGACACTGGGAGCAGGATGGTATTTGTTGGGAGCTTTAACTGTCTTGCAAAGGCAAGAAATTGCAAATATTAGAACAGCATCAGGCAAGTGAATAGAATTAAACAAACACCTCTCGATTGTCCCTCATTTCTCAAACATCTGTGGACTCTTCCTAATAAAATTAGTGGTATTCTGACAGAGCTTTGAGGATTAAATCCAATAAGTAATTATGGCTGTTTGAGTTATAGTTAAAAAAAAACAAGCAGTGCTTTCTTTGCGTGCATGCACGGTGTATATCCAAACTGTCACCATACGCAGTAGTATTCATTTTCATTATGACTCCACAGACAAAAAAGTACATCTACTATTATTAGTTACATACATGGAATTCATCAACTGATATTGTACGGTAATAACACTGAAACACTGACCTGTAGTCTGTCGCCATCCCAGTCTAATCTCCAGATGCAGTGTATAACCCACGGAAGGCTAAAACTGAGGTATTTTCTATTACAGTTAGTGTGTACACAAGTGGTTTTAAATGCTGCTTGGAGGCTAAGGGCTGTTTTGTGGATGGAAGTAACTTATCTTTTTGTGGCTTGATCAATTTAAACAGTCTGGCTTTGCAAGGCTAATGTGCATTTGTGTGAAAAATACTGAAATATTCATGGTATTGTTTATATGATAGCTGTCAGCTGTTGCTGATTTTATAGAATGTTTCTGATTTTGACTGTTATTTTGGTCTGTAAGTCATAAAATGTGTAGTTTTCTGGCAAATTATTGAAAAATGTGGTTACTAAATAAAGGCAAACATTTAACTTTCTGATTTCAAATCATACTGAAAATGCAAAGTAATTTAATAGCTGTTATTCTAGCAATATTTAAAATCTGTCCATGGTTTTGGGTCTTTCTTTGTCATTATGCAGGGTGGGAGGATGGCATAATGGTTAAGGTGGTTACCTTATAGACACAAGGTGCAGGGTTTGATTCTCACATGGGGTAATTGGCTAGGCTTGAAAAGGCTCACAAGGGTAGTTAGCCTAGTACTAACCTGTGAACTTATTATTCTTTTGTTTTTTGTCCCTGACTCTTCTTCTGAGAGGTTGAAAGGTATTACTTTATCACACTTAGATGATATATGCAGAGGAAAGTGACTAGGTAGTGGTGGGGCCTGTGTACATATGTGAGTAACTTTCCCTCTTGTGTGTTCAGCAAACCATTTGGCTTTATAGGATTAGTGTGCATTTGTGTGAAGAAAGGTTGGGATACTTGGGCTGCTGTGTGTTCATGTAAAACAAATGTGAAATATATTATTGTGCCCATTATTAATTAATTGACCACAATCATACATCTGGGAGATATATAGTCAACCATGGGGCTACAAAATGCAGGGTACAAGGGCTGTCTGTATATGACAATGACTGCCCTTGCTGTTATGATCAATTTAAATAGTCATTAATCTAGCTTTAAAGATGCAGAGAATATTTGTGTAATGCAAACTGGAATGCTTTATAGTGGCCATTTTTCTATCACTGTCAAGCAACTGTGATGCATACAGTCAGGCTGCTATAACTGATGGATAGAGGTGATGGCGGATTGTAATGACATAGTTCAAACTGTCTTATAGATTAAAACAATATGTGTCATCCAAACAAAAAGAGTATGTGGGGTGGGGTTTGCAAATTAGCCTGACCCCAAGGTACACTTAATCCATCACTGTCACACTTATTCTATTTTTCAAATTTTCTGTGTGTGTGTGTGTGTGTGTGTGTGTGCGTGTGTGTGTGTATGCATGCTTAAAATTAGAGTAGTATTTGTCGTGTATTACAGTGGGCAAAAATAGTTGTGCAAACTACTTTCAACTAGACAGGGATTTTGATAATTTGTACAGGTTTTATGAGAGGCGTGCCTTATAGATAGTTTTTCTTTTGCTCTGAAGTACTTCTGAATCGCTTTTTTTCCTGTAGTGTTAGTTAACATTTTGATGTATTTTCACAATGCAGTGGGATTTGGTACTTTTACAGTTTAGATATGTTTTAATTTATTGAGGCACTTAGAATGGGTCCATTTTGTTACCATTGACATTTTTCAAATGGCTCACTATAGTCAGCCTTTTATTTGATATCAAGGCTGTCAACCTCTTACCTCCAGAAACAAAGACAAAGCCAAAAATAGCAAGTAACAAAGGTTTTAAAATCAGGAGCACTTTTTAAATATTATAACTAATGACCTGAAAGTATGGCTGAGTAAGTGGGGTTGAACTAGCATGCATTGTTAGAGGTAAAAATGCTGCAGGTTTAATGGCTGTCATTATTTATTGACTACAGTTCATCACTTTTTGCTTACAATTTCCAATTATAAGAGGAACTGAGCAAACTTTTGAGCCAAATTGAGAGATGTCCCTGAAAATCACATTGAGGTATGTCTTATATTTGAACATTTTTCATAGTAATATGAATTGATTTCATTCCTAGAGTGGATGAATTAAAGACGGGATGTGTTTTTTTTGAGAGTGTACATGCACATCAAAGTCAATGGGGGATGCAGTTTTTGTTTTACCTGTTTGCTTTGTTTCTCTGTACTGTTTTTAGAGGTATAGATTTATGTTTAGGAAATTTGTTTTATGTGGAAAAGGATATTTTGAAGTTGTGCATATCTGTGTTTGTCCTGCTTGTGCAGTATATATGCATATTGTATTATATAAAGAGTGCTTTAGTTTTAGGCAGTAGCACAAAAATGCTATGATTAAAGGAAACTTGCCATTTTTTAGGGTAGTAACAACTACGGGACAATCAATTAAGAACTTGGCTGCTGTATTTTTTGATAAAATACAATTGGACACCATCTACCGTTCGGTCAGAATCCCGTTCTTTTCCATTTTCTCCCCAAAGACTGGCAAATCACAATGTTCTAGCAATGAGGGGAGGAAAAGTTATGAGGAGAAGAAACAGTGAAAAGGAAGGGTACATTAACACTGGACTGGCGTATGTTTAACTTAAGTGAAAGGAATTTTACAGACAAAGAACTGAAGGTATTGTCTAAATGTTTTACCTTTATTCCTACCAACAAATCATCTCCTACAGACATTATTTTGATTTTAAACTGTTTGTAAGGAAGCTTAACCTTGAATACATTTATGACAGTGTCTGACAAACAATATCATACATCAGTTAAAAAACCCAATACAGTTAATCCTCCTTTGTCAAATACTTTAAATGTGTTAAAATTTGTATAATTTATTTAGAAATAGCAACAGTCAATGCAAAAAAGTAAAATCTTTGATTAATTTAATTCAAGCACTATTGAAAGCGTACCTCTGAAAAATCTTTGCAGTTATTCTGAATTAAGATATATGATAGCCGACAAAGTCAATGATCTGGTTGTTATGGAAAAGGAGTTATATGAACAAACCATGGGAGACCTGTTATCAGATTCAAATTGTTACAAAAAAGTATCCAAAAATTTTGTAAAAAAGAAATAGGGTCTATATTAAAAGAGCAAACACTTAAAATGTTGAGTACGTATTTGTCAACACATTTTAAGCGAACGCTCTTTTAAGTGAATGCTAATAAAATTGAAATACATATTGTCAAAATACTTTCTTTGGCCAATACAGTTTCCCCAGTGCTGCAGTGAATCTACACTTGAAACAGAGTGAAATGGTAATACACACCCTAAACACACACTAGAATGTTTCTAATTACTAAACTAAACCACTTAATTTTATCTATAATAAATAAGTGTATTACAAACTTAAATAATTCTATCCTAGTGAACCATATTTGTGAAATAAGCACTGACTGTATTACACTCTGAATAGCATAGCGCATGTGTATCACAGTAATCGTATTAGCACACTACGTTTTTTAAATGTAATAAGTGATTGCACTTCATAATTCAACTAAATTAAACCTCTATAACTGTATATATGGTAGAACTACTAATTAAATTATATAAATAAGTTCTCATAATAATATGCAGTATTACTTCAATTTCTTCCTTTTGTTTAAGCTAAAGGAACATAAGTGTGAATACTCTGGACGTGTTTACATCAGTCATTCAGTTACGTGAGTTGGCCGACGATTTTTCGAAATAAAAGAGTTTAGACATTTAGAGCTTTCGCTTAAAAGAGTGCTCACTTAAAATGTGTCAACAAATACGTATTCAACATTTTAAGCGTTTGTTCTTTTAATATAGACCCAAGATATATGGGATGATTGATTCAATGTTATTAGAACTGTTGCATCAATGATTAATTTCTTTAGAAGTGTTTGAATTTTGCTCTTTTGAACAGCCACAAGTGGGTATGATCTTTGGTATATCCAAGATTCATAAGAATTTTACAAGCCACCATTTAGACCCATTGTCACTTCTCCCCAAAACAAAACTGTTAATGTTGCTTTGTATTCAGATAGCATTCTTAATCCCATTATTCAAAACAATAACTTTTTCTCAAAGATTCCTGGTTATTTTTAGATCAACTAAAGAAATACCAGTTTACAGGTGAAGAACAGTTGATCTGCACAATAGATGTCAACTCATTATATATTGCAATTAATCAAGAAATAGGCATTGGATTTGTAGGCTTCTATCTGAACAAATAATGTGGGTCTTATGGGTTAGATGTTAACACCATTTGTATGCTTTTAGAAACAGTATTAATATTAACCAATATTTTTTTTCATTTTGGTGCTAGTATCTACCAGCAGATTTCTGCAGTTGTGATTGAGGCAAAAGTTGCCCCTTCTTTCGCTAATCTAATGATGTGCTTTTGAGAGGCAGAATATCTAGTTAACCTGCCACTTTTCAAATTTGTTACATATTATTGATGATACAGTGATGATTTTTTTATATGGACTGGAAGTAGAGAGTTATTCCAGGGATTTGTAGTTCAGATTAATGAAAGTATCAACTGGTTAAAATTTGAAACCAGTGGGACAGGGAAAACATTTAACTTTTTTAACATTAAAGTTACCTTAGATGTTGATTAAAGGAAGTTTGAAAATGACATTTACAGAAAATATACATTTAGTAATAATTATTTACATTTTAGTAGCAGTCATCCCACCTTTATGAAATTCAACATCTTCCAGGGACAGGTTATTTGACTAAGTTGCCTGATTAGTGATGCAGTTAAGTTTCACATTGAAATTGAAGTTTTAATTTCTATGTTTCAAAATAGGGGTTATCCTATTGAAAATTTGAAATTAATTTTGAATAAGTATTTAAATCTAGAAACCACAAATCCCCCCATCCTACTTTCCAGTTTTGTTCCTAAGGAGAAAATAAGGGAGATATAGAAAAAACATTTTCTCTTCTATGAGTATGGAAGTAAAGTTTATTAAAAATATTATTCAGGAAAACTGGAAAGTTATTTTTAGAAATCAAGATTTAACCAAGATTATTGGGCAAGAACCCAAATTCATTTATAAGAAAACTAAAAATTTTAAGTATTTTTTTAGAACATCTAACAGGTGATGGATGTACTGAATTTAAAGGTCCTTTGGGTACTTTTTCATGTTAAAACTGTAAATTTTGTAGGTATATTAATTCTACCAGTCAATATTTTTTCAAGCATATTAATTATACTATGGTAGCAAAGGGAAATATTGACTATAAAGATGAAGGTTTAGATTATTTAGCAGGCTGCTCAAACTACGATCATTTTTACATAGGAAAGACTACCAGAAAATAACAAAGAAGGACATTGATAATGCTCTAGTGAAATATAACAAGAGCTGTCAGGACTTCTGCAAGTCTGTGTTTCTTGTTGTTGAAAAAGTAAATTGTCTTTTGTAGATCAATTTAATAGCTGTCTTGAGTTTCTGGAATTAAAGTGGCAGGTCTTTTTATGAGCCGATGTTGCAACCGAGTTGAATGAGAGTATTTCAGTTAAAAGTTTATTAAAATATAACATTGCTTATCTTTTTCTATATTATTAGCATACTTTGAACTAGATTTCATAGAGCATTTTTGAGCTATACAACTATTTATTATTAGATAATTGTTTAATTAATTAATTGCACTGATTTTCTTCATTGCTGTTTAGTGTGATCTCATTTCCTATGAGTATTTAAACAGTTTGTATGTTTTTATATTTATTTCTGAAGAAGTTCTTAGTGTTAAGGAATGAAAAAGCTTAAAAGATTGTTGCTGACCTTCCAGTGTGATTTGCACCTCATTATCCAGTGCCATTTTGCCCTAAGGGTTTTGCTTTTATTGCTTAGTGCAGTCTCTTAGTTCCAGCATTTTTTTTAACATATATAAGAACACTCGTACATATACAAGAACACTTGCATGTATATAAGAACATTTGTACATATACAAGAACACTCATACATATATAAGAACACTCAGCCATCTACCTACTTAACTGAATAAAGTACTTGAAATTCAAGAAATAACTTTTATTCCTCCCACAGGGAGGGAATCAGAGAGAATCTCCCAGATTTGTTAGCTAAAGTGATTTTATCTGGACAAATCCTTTGTACCCTGTTTCTTTATTAAACAAATATAAAGGTGGTGCAAAATAATAATGAGGATCTAACAATGTCACAGCTACATAACTCACTTTTCTATGACAATCATACTATTAAGCTGACATCAGTGGTTAGGGAGGAAGGTGTAGCATTTAGGAGGCATACGTTAACAGAGAAAGAACAAAACAGAAAGTAATGTCAATTACCTCAAGGAAGTAGAAAAGTCTGTCAGAACAAAGGCTTAAACTGTGAATATGACAAATGACTCAATCAGAAACTGAGATAAAATTGTTTTATAGATTTATTTATTTGTTGTTAATGGAATAGGTGGTCTGGTCCAATGACCTTTTTCACTCACAGATTATTGCAAAACCATAAAAGCATAAGAAAACATGGATTATAGTAACTGGAAAGACAAGGCAAACATACACTAGATTAAGAAGTGCAGGAACAGCCTAGATGCAACAGCAAAAGATGGTATGTGCACAATACATATTTGAGCAATGATGTCATACTGAACTGTAATCTAAGCATATATCATTACAGAGTGGTGCAGAGTGATGTAACCAAGCATGCTAAACAATTAGTTCATACTGGACCACAAATGGTTATGGAGAAAACATGCCCATACAATAAAATGTAAGTCTGAGGCAAACAATAAATACAGCTGTCAACAGAACATACTAAAATGCACAGTCTGAATTTAATTGAAAGACCCAAACATCAACAGTCAAAATGTTGACAATGTAAACATCAACATGCTACTGTACATACACTGATTAATAATTTTGGTGCATGCAAAATAAAAACTCAAAAAAACATCATTTTTTGTAGTGGCGACAAGCCCTACACCCCCATGTGGGCAGCTCTTCCCCCATGCCCTCTGCTAATTATACATATTAACTCTGATATTGCACAATAGTGGGGAAAGAGCTTTGACCAAATTCACATCTCCTATATATATATATATATATATATATATATATATATATATTATATGTATAGATATATATATATATATATATATATATATATCAATATACAGTGTTGTCCTGATAATGGGGAAAATATTGGGATTAAATAAAATAGAGAAGGATGAGCAGAGAAGATCTGAAAGGCGATGTGACCTGGCAAATGAATATCTCAGCTCATTGTTACTAAAGGAATGGTGTTATCTAACCTAATCAGTAGAAGGACATAAAATAAAGGGATGGGGGTTACCTAATCAAGTTAGTAGAAAGGACTAGAATAAAGCAATGGATCACAGTCGTTTAAAAAGGGAAAGATTCTAAGTCAATGACAAAAATTCATGGCAAAAGAACAATGGGGATTCATGGGCATGCCTGTCATACGTCCCGGACTGTCACTCAGAACACTGCTCTGCCTTCCTTAAATATGTGATTTTTGTGGCATTGCAACAAGTATAATAGAGAAAAAAATAGCAATAATCATTTCCATTACAGACATTTGTTGTTCAGAAATGTAACACGCTATCTGTTGTCTGCTATCTTTCTAAGTGAATTGCACCAAGATTTTGAAAGTCACAGCCATGTCATGCTTTTGGCCCTGATTATTTTTGCTTTTGTCTTTGTTGATGTAAGTTCATGTTGAAGGTAAAGGAATGGACAAGAAGTCCATACATACCCATATGTGCCCGAAGTTTTCATTGCCATATTATTCATCCAGACATAGCTTAAAACATTCAGGGGTGTCATTGTCCCTGATTTCATTGATGGACAACCTTATCATAAAACCACTCACTAGTAATGTTTCAATCTTTAAAATTTCTAACAAGTTTTCTATTAGTAGCCAACCTTGATGATTTTAAACTAAGACATTGATAGGCAAAGGGGTCCTTGTGAGACATAAAATGCTTTTTTTAAGTATCCCTTCTGCCTTCTGTATGATGACATAAAAATTTAAATTCTTTAGTCTCATAAGACAAATTACTAATAAGAATTATTCTGTTTGTAAAGCATCACAATTAAGTTTTCAAAACTAAACAATAAAAATAATAAATAAGTCACAAGACTCTCCACCACACTTTATTAATCAGTTTCATCTTTGTTATATCAAGGCATAATAAAACAATTTGTTCAAAACCAGATTAAATAAGGAAGAAATCTATGTAATAACTTTTGTGAACCAACAGGAGCCAACATCTCAAGTCTTAAAGTTGTAAACATCTGAGCATATATAGTCGAGTAGCTATAAGTTTTAAAACGGTTGCTATAGAAATATTACCACTTAAGCCAGCAAAACTATTTGCAAGTAATTTCATCTGTCATAACAATTCTGTATATTGTAAAAAAAAAAAACTTTTTTTAAAATCAGTGCACAACTTAAGAGTGTTTATACAAAGCAATATTGGTGTCACAGTCCCTAATACTGTAATTCTATATGTAAATTCTCTGATGCAATCTTTTTTCAGTCTTCCAAACATAAAAAAAAGCGTTCAAATGTTTGACAAAAGACAATATACACAGCACCACTGGTGGTACAGTCAAACTTTACAGAAAACCTCAGTTATGCTAGTGTCATTTTTTAATGGTAACATGAAGGCTATTAAAAATAATAATGACAAGTAAGGCTGCCATGGCTATGACACGTTTTAATGAAATAAAATAAAACAAAACAGAAGGTAAGCCCCTTCACATAACATACGCTTCATCAGACCCATATAAAAACAAAACAATACAATTCCTTAAAAACATTTAAATAACCAATCATAAGAATTAACGTAGAACATCCAATCAGGTCACCGATTCAATTTGTGCCCTTTAAGGGCTGGTTTCAAACAGACAATGCCTGGACATTTATCAGTCTGTAATCTTAGCATCCATTGTAGTTCAGCGTGCTCTAAATGATTATTAAGATCACCTCCTCTAATGCTGTCATTCACACACTGTAGCACCCTAAAGGTAAATTTATGACCAGTTGCCTCACTAATATGTTTAGCCAAGGCATTTTTTAAATTATTGGTTTTAATATCATATAAGTGCCAGGTTATTCTATTTTTAAGCCTCTTAACTGTTTTCCCCACATAAAAATAGGAACAAAAATCACATGTAGCTAAATAATTGTTGGACTTGCTCCCAGTTTTCCATTTAAGAATTGTAGCAATCTTAAAGATCTACTTTGCAATCATAGATCACAAGGACCATGCAGGGTGTACAGACCAGGCACATATCCATGTTGGGCTTGTAAAGTCTGTTGTGTGATTTCTAAACAACAAACCTTTCAGCACCCTTATCTGAACTTCACTTTTAAACCTAAACATTATGCAGATTGTTCCACAGCACATGTGGTTTATTTGTTCTTATGAATGGTTATTTAAATGTTTTTAAGAAATTGTATTCTTTTATTTTTCTATGGAGCTGATGAGGTGTATGTTAAAAGAAAGTGCTTATCCTCTATTTTGTTTTATTTTATTTCATTAAAGTGTGTCCATACTGGTCATTATTATTTTTTTTTTCCAGTTTGGACTTTTGGGTGCTGTTTAGAGTCTGTTTTTGTTTGATATTTGCCATTAAAAATAAACTAACGGTGACTTACCGCACTAACTCATGCAGCCCCTATTAATAGTATCTATATTACTATCTCATTCAGAAGTTCTTACTCATTCTCAAGTTTTTTCTAAAAGTAAACTTAGGACTTGGGCCTGTTGTTGTTGTCTTTCGGCTTTTTCCCGGTTAGGGGTCGCCAGAGCGGAACTCCAGTCTGCTAATGATTGGCAGTAGATTTTTACGAATGCCGAGGTGCCAGCTCGACGTTCAACCTTCAGCGAAGGCACGCCCATTTACGCATGTTTTTCGAACGCCCACCCAACCGCAGGGAGGACATGCAGACTCCACACAGAAGGCACTCCCCACACTCCAGCCGAGAATTGAACGGGAGAACCTCTTGCTGTGAGGCAACAATGCTACCACTGCACCACCGTGGCTTACAAACTTAGGACTTGGGCCTAATTTTCTAAAATAACCTGGGTAATAAACCAAAAAATGCCAACAATTCTGTATCACTTGCTGTATAGACTTTCTGTAGAATAACTGAAAATAATAGCAGTGACTCTAATAGTTTCAAGCTGCTATACCTATTTAGCTAAGTTGTTGGCTACTGTTGGTTGACAAAGTTATTACATCATCACTATTTGCTTATTAAAACTGGTTTTGAGCAAATAATTTTATTCTGATGATGTCTTGATATAGTGAACATGGAAGTGCTCCATAAAGTGCAGTGGAGAGTCTTGTGACTGCAGTTCATTGTTTTTACTGGTTATTTTTGTGCTGTTTTTGAAACAGTCCACCTTTTTGGTATTTTTGGAGAACTTTTTTTTAAATTATACTTTTGGCTTTTGTTCTCATATATACTAAAGCTTTGATCTTATAAGACAAAGCTAAACAGAGACAAGTACTTCCTTATTTTTTGACTTTATATATGTATTTACACTGCACAATATTATAAAACTGCAATTTCTTATATCAATATGTGATTTATAATGGTCAACCTGATCTTTTATTTATTTTTATTTATCCTTTAGTTGGCTGTGCTAGTTCAACCAGGCTAGTGTCCTCTTTTCAAGGGTGACCCAAGGTGGTATTCATACCACTAGAGGAAATTTGGAAAGCACAGTGTTTTTCATTTTGCATTCACCTGTGCTACTACCAGCTCAAGCAGATGGTACCTCAGTTTAACATCTCATCCAAAGTATGACACACTCAGGAGTGCAGCACTCCCTTATACTGCACTACAGTGTTAATAGTTGATCTACCTGGTGTGAGAATAGAACTCACAGTCTTCAGCACCAAAGATGAGTGCGTACATTTTGCAGGACTCCAAAAACCTTAAAAATAGTGATGTTTCACAAATACTTCCCATCAATAATATAACTACCTTAATTTTGGAGATTCCAAAAGTCATGGATTTGGTTTCCTTATGTTAATATGTACGTAATTTCTAATGGTCTGCATGATCAATTCACTGAAAATGGAACTATATTAATGTCAGACTGACACATAATAACCTTCTTGATTTTTAATATCATTGCTACAAATTTTAAGAGGTTGAAAACTATTTTGGTGGATTCTTCTAAAAGAAAGTGAGAAAAGTAAATAACAAATTAATTAGAGGTAAGTTGCATGGGGCATGGAAGAAACATATATACTTTCTCTTTATAAAACCAGTCACTTAAAATGCTGAAATTTCTGACCTGTCAGAGTGAGACATCTGTGGCAGCTAAAATCATGGAATCATATTAGAAGGAATGGAAAATGCTATGGAATGTCTGGGAAACTGTTCTAAGGCAATATCGGTTTGTAAAAAGAAGGTCTTATTAAAGAAACTGAGTAAATATATTTATATATTTTTAAAGTCTGTTGTAGCTAACATGTAGTATATGTACATATGTATGTCATATATTCCTCTCATTCAGAAGCATTTATTTCCATTGTCCTGTCTTTGATCCATAGGTTCACAGGTTCATAGGTAGGTAATAGGCTATTGGCCCTAGGGCCTATATAAGCCTAGCCAAAAAGGTACCCTGGCTTTTGCCACCCAAGAAAATGATTTTCCTGTGCCCCTATTGAGCAGAGCCACAGAGGTGACCCCCGGGGTGAATTTCCTATTTCCCATCCAATCATCAAGATTTTTCTTGAAGAGTGCTAATGAGGAGCTTTGCTTGATATAGATAGGTAGTTTGTTCCAGAGTATGGGAAATCTCTGGGACAGGAATCTATCCCTCCAGCATGTTCTGTTTATTGTAGTGACAAGGTTTAGGTCCCTAGAGCGTGTAGCTCAGAGGGACTGGAATTTCTTTAAGTGGAGCATGCCCAGCAGCTCTGGGTTTGACATAGCTTTGTATGTTAGGCAGAGATTACCTCTGTGTAGGTGATATGCAATGGAGTAAAGCTGGAGTTTTTTGAGATGGTCTGCATAGGGCATCTGTTTGAGGCTAGAAATCCTCTTTGTAGGGTATTTCTGTGGCCTTTCCAGTTGTTGTAGATGTCTTGTGAGATACATACCAAAAGGGGCATTGTACTCTATAATGGGTCTCATGAGTGATGAGTAGAGGGGAAAAATGACCTCTTTTTTCCTGGATGAGAAACCTTTTGTGATGAGGTGTGCCACATAGAAGGATTTCCTGACTACTGTGGCAATATGATTATCAAAGGAGAGACGACTCTCCACCTGTGTCCCAAGGTCTCTTATCACACTTTCAGTGTTAAGTAGACTATCACCTATGTGGTAGCTCATGGGTACAGAGTTTTTACCAAAGGGGATGACAATGCACTTTTTGGCATTGAGCTTGAGGCCATGGCTTTGACACCAGGCATCTGTCTCCATGAGGCCCTTTTGTAGGATGTCCACATCGTTAGGAGTTTTGATTATGGCTCCTAGTTTGCAGTCATCTGTGAACTTCATTAGCCAAAGACCTTCTGTGTTAGCCTGTACTTAAGAACAGTAGATACCAAACAAGAGAGGACCCAGGACTAAACCCTGTGGTACTCCACTTGTCACTGGTCTGAAGTCGGATTTGGAGTCTTCTACTTTCACAGTGTGGGTTTTGTCAGTGAGTCAGTTGGCAACCCATCTTGTGACATAGGGTTTTATACCTAGTTTAGTGAGTTTATCTATAATTCCAGAGTGGGGGATGGTGTCAAAAGCCTTGGCGAGATCTAGATAGGCTGTGTGAACCACCTTACCTTCGTCTACGGCTTTGGTGACTACTTCAAAGAAGTCTATCAGGTTTAGGAGACATGATCTGCCTTTATATAAACCCAAACTGGGTGGGGTCCAGAGTTTGGAGATTACCAATGTCTTTCTGTATAAGATCCATAATGATACATTCCATGGCCTTGCAGACCAGGCTCGTTAGGCTAATGGGACGGTAGTTCCTGGAGTCCATGGTGGCTCTCCCTTTGTGGAGTGGGATAACCATCACTGTGCGCCATTCAGTGGGCACAAAGCTTGAGTTGAGGCTATGATTGAACATGGTGCTTAGGTGGGGTGCCAGTTCATTCTGCAGTTCATGTAGAATGAAGCCTGGGATGTTGTCAGGTCCCATCGATGCTGTGTTTTTGGCTTTGAAGAGTGTGCTTTTTACCTGTGCTGCTGTGATTACAGGAACTTTGCATTCTTCCGGTATAGAGATGGGCCCTTTAGGGGGTGAGAGAGGGGTAAAGTTAGCACTGAACCTATCTGCCTGGATGTTGGCAACATCAGTTGGTTCTGTATATTTAGTGCCATTGTGCTGTAACTCAGAGCAGATCTGAGTATTGCCATTGAGATTCTTGACATAGCTATAGAATGCTTTGTGGTTGTCTTTAGAATCAGTGGTGATTTTGTTTTCATAACTAGCTTTGGACAATTTTATGAGAGATCTCAGCTTCTTACTGAGGCTGACCAGGGAGTTCCTCCAATCATTGATAGTTTACCCTTTTTTGCAACAGTTTCTTCCTTCTGTTGTAGAGTTTGTTTATGGCAGGGGTCCATCAGATTGCCTTCCTTTTTTGGAGGGTAGCATCTTGGTTCTGTTAGGGATAGCATGATCCATGCACTCCCATAAGTGCTTATAAAGTGCATTTGTGTAGGATTCAGCAGTCATACCTCTATTGTCCGTCTGCATGGGTGTCGTGAAGTTTGCCACTTCTGTCTCAAGAAGAGTGAAGTCAGCTTTGGAGAAATTTTGTATGGTGGTTTCCCTAATGGTGGGGTGACGGCGGCATGTGGATATCCAGGCTGATTAGCTTGTGGTCAGATCTGACCAACGAGGCATTGACCTCTGGTGTGGAACACCAGTCACCCATGTTGGTAATGACTAGGACTAGGATATTGCTGTCCCTGGTGTGGGTGTGGATAAGTTGATCCAAGGCATTGGAATTTATGAATTCCAGAAAACATTGAGCAAAAGAGTTGGTATATGAGTAGTTTTCCAAGTTAATGGTGGGGTAGTTGAAATTGCCCATTATTAGGGTGTTGGGTTGTACCCTAATATTTTCCAGTGTATTAAAAAATGAGGAGTGGGAATCCTGGGGCATGGTGGGGGATCTGTAGCAAGTTCCAATTTGGATTGCGGTCTTGCCCAGAGTTAGTTGCACTTGGATAATCTCAGATGCATTATGCTGGCAACTAGCCTGGAGGTGTGGATATCGTTAATGAATATGGACAGGCCTCCACCTTTAATGTTTTGGTCCAGGTTAGGTGTCTGAAAGGTGTCGTTTGAATTATAGCCTGGTAATGCAGGGGTGCTCTCTGGAGCCTTGAACCAGGTCTCTGTCACTGCACAGATGTCGATGTTCTCCATTTTAAGGAGTGCCTCGAGTGAATGCATTTTGAGGTTTAGACTTTTAGCACTGAGTAGCATTACCCTCAGATTTTGCTTGCTTGTACCTGTTATAGTGGTGAATTTGTCATTTGAACCTTGCCTAAAAAAGGCACTATGGGGTGGCAAGGGCCTTAGCCAGTAACTCGAATCCCAAGGGTGACAGGTGCAGGCTATCTCTGGCAAACCATCATGGTCTGTCGATCATGTCATCCCAGGCAGACAGATGCTAGATCACCTTAGAATGACACCAGATGCTTAGCTAATTGTTGAAGTCACTCATTTTGTCCTTGTACTGTGGCATCATTCTGAGTGATGGCAGGATGCTACTCAGGGCTAGGGTCACACCTGCCTGGGCTACAAGATCAGAGAGCTCCTCCATGTCTCTTTTCATGTAGTCCAGGGAGGTATGTCTCAGGTCATTCACACCAACATGAACAATGACAGAGTCATATATGTACTTGTTGCGGAGTGACCTAAGTGCGTGCATTATGTGGCGGATCCTGGCACCCGACAGACAGCTGACAGTAACTTTCGCCTTGTTTAGCCTGGTGAGTGGAACATCAGTGTGCCTGACTATAGAGTCACCTATGACTAGAGTGTTGGGTATGTTGTTTTGACTTATGGGCTGTGGTTGAGTGGCACACTGAGTCTGTGGACTATGTGTCATTTTGGTTGTGTTGGGGGGGTGGAGGTTGCTTGCGTTTCTGCTTTGCAGGTCTCTGTTGCTTGAGCAGATTTTTATTGAGAGGCTCCTTACAGTCTTTCCTCCTCTTTCATGCACCCTTATTACTTTAACATCTCCAGTTTTCAGCAGCTATTTTTCTTATTTGTCTTTGTGTTACTAGTCTTCATCCTTTTTTGTGCTCTTTGCGTTCTCTTCCTACAATGTGTGGTTACATTTCTTGGATGCTCTTATTTTACTTACTTCTATTAACTTTTGGTCCCACTAATGATTAAAGCTACCATGCCAGATATCTTCTGTTCTTCATTCCTTTCTGATTTATACTATTCACTTTCTAATTCACAATCATGCTAGAGTAGATTGCACGTTCCTCCCTATTTTTCTTGCTAACTCTAACATAATTTCTGGCAGAAACACCAGCACAGAATTCTGGAGGCCTTGGGTTCAAGCCTCAAATAAGAGATAATATTTTCCTTTTATATTTCCATGATTCTTACAATGCCTAAGCAGAAGAGTGTGTGTGTGTGTGTGTGTGTGTGTGTGTGTGTGTGTGTGTGTGTGTGTGTGTGTGTGCGTGCGTGCATGTTTGTGTGTGTGTGTGTGTGTGTGTGTGTGTGTGTGTGTGTGTGTGTGTGCATGTGTGTGCGTGCGTGTGTGTGTGTGTGTGTGTGTGTGTGTGTGTGTGTGTGTGTGTGTGTGTGTGTTTGTAATTTCACATTAATCACCGTGGTAGGGGTTTACTATCAAAAACAAAAAGGACTTTTACGGTAAACCTCAATGCATTTCTTTCTAGAGGCTTTTAATAGCTCGAAAGCATTAACAGCCAGCATGGAATGCTGGCTGTCTTGGGTTTAAGTCTCAAACAACAACTACTATTTTACTTTCATATTTCCATGAACAACTAAGAAACATAAACAAAAAGTGCTGTGACAGGGCCTCCTTATACTTTAACAATGGACCCCACAAGGTAACCCATAAATGATGAGTGGGTACATTCCATTGCCATGAACTAGCACCTCACAAGGTAACCCATAAATGCTGAGTGGGTACATTCCATTGCCAAGAACTAATCCATAGGCTGGTACCATGGTGAAACACGGATTTTGACTAGGACACAGTAAATGCCAGGAAATGGTTATCTTTAATGAGAACATGTAGCTGTAAGTACGACCGTGTCTGTGTGGAAGGCAGAGGAGGCCTTTACTAGTTATCAGTCCCTTTTAATACTTTTAAAATGCCATTGCAGTTGCTCTGAAAGGAATTGCAAACATTTTTGCTGACTGTATAAACATACACAACTGAACCAGTGCAAAAAAAAAATATATACAAAAAAAAAGAAAGTAATGTATGTAAACAGAATGAAGTCAACAACAAAAAAGCAGGCGAATATGACAAAGTGAGTATGGTAACAGTGTCATAGTAAAGTAATTGTAAATGTCCAATATAAAAATATGATAGGCTGATTGGATAATGGGATAGCTGGGAAGGAGTCATGCCATACAAGTAAGTGATTGTTATAGTGCACTTCATATGGCTGGTGCTGCAGTGTGTGATATCGAAGAGCTTAGCGTTACAATGGCATGGCTGGGCTAGAACTATTTCAGTGTAGGTCAAAATGGGCATCATCTAGAAGCGTCATAATAGAAGAATGACAAAGGTTTATGTTTATTGTGTTGAAGAAGTGAAGTAAAGAATGGCAGGTTTTGTTCTTTTTCTTATTCATCCAAGTATTTGATTGTAACATAAGCTTATCAGCATAACCGAAGAAGTTTCACCTTTTGATAACAATAATGAGGGCACATTTTGGGAATACAGAGCAAATGACTCATGACAGAGGCAGTGACGTTTTTTTACAGGCAGGGTGATGGGTCGCAGTAACTATACTGCTGAGGAGGCAGAAAAGCCTAAAGTGATGAATGAATATGAGAATGTATCAGAAAGGAATAAGAGTTATTATGAAGTACTGTAAAAAATTACAGGGACATGATTACAGCGGTCCTTATCTACCATCAGACTCTATACATCGTTTACAGAGAAAATAACAAAGTCATTTCTTGACAGGAAAATGTATCACTTAGTTTCTGTTTACAGTTCTCTTGTCAACAAAATTCTCATCCTATACTTTAGATATATGGCTTCTAGCTATTGGATGATGCCAGTTTTAAACTTCTTACCCATGGGGTCAGGATAAATGAATAATGTAATCAAATCTTGAAATAATTAAAAGGAGAAATGGATGCTGAGTGCTATATTTCCCGACATAATCTATGTACATACAAAACTTTCATTCTAAGGATTATTAAGTACATGTCTGGGACTTACAAGTCTGTTGCAGCTATTAATACAATCTGAATACATCCTATATAGCAATGCAAATCAGTAACACAGGCCATAAATTTAAAATAGGCCATTAGCTTGTGCAGTGCTTCTCTCAAAGGAAGACTAAATCACATGTTCAGAAATAGCTATCCTTTTAATAGTGTGACTAAAGTAACCCGATTAAAATAAGCTAGACCTTGGTGATAGTGCAGATTTAGAATGCATGAAGAGAGTTTCCATTTTCTAGCAAAGAAAGAAAAAGAAGATTCACTGATGGCCTCATATGAACTTACTCAAATAAATATGGATAAAGGATCTACAATATAAGGTTCAGTTTTACTGCAAAATATTCTCATGACATCAAACTCTAGGACAGTGCCAATGTACTGAGTAGTAGAGTATTGTGATATTACGGAGAAGAACCAGAAAGCACAACATTATGTTTATAATGCAGATGTATTACACATCAGAGAAATGCACTTAAAGTGCTAACAAATCTAGGACATCTGCTACATGGGGTGTCATTCCTAACTGACTCTTATTCAGTCTTAAAATGATGGTCTGCATTGCATCCACAGCTTGCTGGGGTAGACCGTGGCTCATTTGCAATCCTGGAAAAGCTAATGTAGGCACTGAATGAATAAATGAATGGATCGATGAGTGGATGAATGAATGAATGAATGCTAAACTCTTTGGTAAGAAGCTGGAAAAATACATTGGTCATGGACTTAGCAATGGGAAGAATGGACCAGAGGGTTGGTACTAAAAGAGGAACAAGCAGCAGAAGGGGGACATTCTTTTCCAACTACAGATGATGGGTGCAGTGACATATGTATGGGATGTGAGAGGCCTTGCTTGACTAAGAAAGACTAGAGGCACCTTAACGAAGGTGGTTCTAAGGACAAGGAGGGCACATACGAGCAGGTTCCAGCACCAAAGTGTGCATGAATGTTCATTAAAGAAAGATGTGCATTTGTGTGTGTGTGTGTGTGTGTGTGTGTGTGTGTGTGTGTGTGTGTGTGTGTGTGTGTGTGTGTGTGTGTGTCTCTCTCTCTCTGGGTGTGTATTTTGTTTAAAATTCCAAATCAAGGAAAATAGGGATATGACTTAGACATGTTAGGAAAAATTAGCTTTTCAGAGAGATACATAAAATATTTCTTCACTGAAATAAAAAAAGAATTGGAGCAGAGTACAGATCAAGATTCTAAATGACATCAAAACTTTGATATGGATGTACATTTGCTTCACTGATAAAAAGCAATATATTTTACCTCTAATCAGGCCCCAGTGCTGTCACAAATTGTATTTGTTTTATTTATTTTATTTTACCGTATACCATATACTGAGTCTGCATATCGGTTTAGCGATAACCAGTTCCTTGAAAAGCATGGACACAGAAGTCAAGCAGATCAGCATTTTTGAGGAGGACCATTTCTTTAGGATCCTTGGACTTGATATAATTACCTCTGATGTCACAATAGCTGTAGAAAATGGCAAAGAACTTATGACAGTAACCTGCATCAATGCTATGGCATTTCAGATAAGTACTGTTCCCCATGTATGGTAGTCAGTAAACCAGAAACTTCCAAATCTGGCAATCTCGTCATATGCTAGTCAGTACACCATAAGCTTCTAGATTTGGTATATCGCATCATCTATGCAGCCACAACAGAAAGCAGAGTGAAAGGAGATCAGGCCATCCTAGTCCTTACAGCCAACTGAAGAATGAGGTAAATGCTGCTTTTAAAATTCTGGGCAAAATTATCTTTCTCTTATTGTAAAATTTATCGCTTACTTTTTAGAGCATATCTGGAGAAAGTCAAAAACATTTTAGCAATGTATTTCATGGAGTAGGATCATAAAAGTAAAGTGTTGAAGAAAATGTGGATCAAAAATATTTTTTGCGACAGACTGAGCATGTTTCATTTCTCAGGTATAGTCTTACTCTCAAAATTGCTACAGTTTGACAGAAAATTATGTTTTTTATTCTTCTCCCTACCAAACCCCACAAAACAACCACGACTCCATCGTCATCAAATGTGAATTTTTCATGAGACATAAATCAATTACTGCATACTCTTTTCAGCCATGACTAAATCACAAAATCGTAGAGTAAATATATAGATAGGCAGTTTAGAATAACCAAATCATCTAACATGTTTCAGGGAGATAGGAGGTACTCTGTGTATCTGGAGGAAAACCTGCAAAGAACATACAAGTTCCACACAGATGGTACAGGAGGATAGGATTTAATGATTGATTGACTGATTGATTGAACTGGTTGCCTGGGGTACAACACTTTTTCCAATCGACCATTTTTATAGTCAGCCTGGGAATTGTTTAAGACACAACTAAATATAACAGATATTTTAAACTGATACTTTAAAAACTGATACCAAGCTGTATAAAATCCAACAAAGTAAACAGATTAAAGTAAAATTAAGATGAAATCATAGGTTCATAGGTTCTTAGGTGTGTACTAGGCTAATGGCCCTGGAGACTTTACAAGCCTAGGCCACAGAAGTGCCCTGACATCATGCTGCCCAACATTAGTTCCTAGTGCCTCTATCAGGTAGAGCCACTGGAGTGATCCCTGGGGTGAACTTTCTATTCCCCATCCCATCATCAAGATTTCTCTTGAAAAGGACAAGTGAGGTGCTCTGCTTGACATGTATGGGAAGTCTATTCCAGAGAATGGACAGCCTCTGGGTTATGAACCTGTCCCTCTAGCATGCTCTGTTGATTGTGGTAATGAGGTTGAGGTCTCCGGAGCATGTGGTGTGGAGGGATTGGGATTTCTTTAGATATACCATTTCTAACAGAGCTGGGTCAGACATGGCTTTGTAAGTCAAGCAGAGATCGTCTCTTAGTAGACAATATGAGAATAGCTGGAGTTTTTTGAGTCCGTCTGTGTAGGACATGTGTTTAAGGCCTAGGATCCTCTTCATGAAGTACTTTTGTGGCCTTTCCAGCTGTTGCATGTGTCTAGTGAGGTACATGCCAAAAGGGACATTATACTCAATGACTGGCCTAAACAGGGAAGAGTACACTAATAAAATGTACTGTTAAATAAGTAGTGATGAGTGGTAGTTCAGAATCAGGATATATGTCTGTCTGTCTATCTATCTATCTATCTATCTATCTATCTATCTATCTATCTATCTATCTAATGCTATGGACTCAAGCCCATTTTGGGCTTGTAAATAGCAGATCTTGCCTATTTAACCTGGCTGACTTCTTCAAGAAAGTTACTGAAGAAATAGATGAGGGCAAATTAGTACATACTGCATGGCTAGACCTTGCAAAGGCATTCAAAACCATTCCACACCTAGACACTGTAGAAAAGCTATCCCAGCTAAATGTTAATCACCATGTAACTCATTGGATAGCAAATTGGATCATAAATTTTCAATACATGGCAAAACTGAATGCCAAGAAAGGAAGAATTCCCGTCAACACACCTCCAAAAATTAATTCCGTAATTAGGGACCTGGGAACCTCTGTAGACAACAAACTGTCCTTCAGTCACCATATATATATATATATATATATATATATATGTGTGTGTATGTGTGTGTGTAATATATATATATATTTTCACTACTGTAAGAAAGTACTTTTTCACTGTGCAGCTTATTACTAAGGGTATGGCATTCAGGTCCAGGGATGTGATCATCCCACTGTATTCTGTAGTCATCAGGTTGATTATTGAGTATAACACCTGCCCAAATATTTGACACAACTTGAATATCCACAATGCTTTCTTGCTAAGGAAATCAAGGGTTTAAATCAGAGAAATTATGCAGATCATCTCCAAGCCTTGTCCCTCTTCTCATTGTCATACTGAAGGGGTGATCTCTGTCTTGTGTAGAGAACCTTAACATACCCTACCATGTCAGACCTACTGCACATGTACAAGTTCCATGAGGGCATACGCACCCGCTCAAGACATCTAAATGTAATTTGCAACATAAATAGAACATGGAGTGACAGATATGTATCCCAGAGAATGCCGCTTCTTTGGAATTATCTTCATCTCCACATAAAGCAAAGTACTTCTCTTACAGTGTTCAAACATAATCTGGACGAACGGATGGGTAACCCCAAATTCACCCCTGATTTAGTAGCCTTGTTCCATGTGTATAGGAGAAAGATGTAAATGTTCTTCACATCTCTGGATTATTCAGGCAGCAGAATTACTAGAGGTGAATAATCCAAGCTACTGCTGTATCACTTAATGAGGGCAATTGCCTAAAACTATCACCAGCAAGTAAAATTTCAGACCTGGTTATAGAAGCATACCATGAAAGGGTCTTAGAGGGCCACCTCAACACTGAACTTTATTGTGTCCTTTAGTTAACTTTTTTGACTTTGCAGCCACAAAAATCTCAGTGTCAGAAGCAAAATGATTGAGAGTCGTGTTATGTATTTATTTATTTGTTGACCGGGGTAGAGTACTGATCTGTTTGGACCATTTCAAGGGATTGGACCAGGGATGCAGAAAATTATTACAGAGCACGTAATAACAAATAATAATCCCAGAGCAGTAACACCATCATCAGACAGAAAAATACATTCTTAAGAAAATCATATAAAAATATCAGTCAGAACCTCACCTGACCCCATGGAAAATGGAAAAAGTATATGTGTATGTGTGTGTGGGGGGGTGGGTGGTGATGACAGCAGTCTGGACTGTACCTGTTATTTTTGATTCTCTGGCAAATACTCTTATGCCAGTAAATACATTTGCAATCAATATGTTACCTAAAATGGAAACTTCCATTAGTAATCCTGCATCATTTGATATAGTAAATGTCTCCTCATATACATATATTGTATATATAATAGTCCAGAAATACGTACAGGGCATATAACGTTGTTAAAATGCAGGCCAAAACTTCTGCCATTCCCAAGAAAAATGCACTCCGGAAGACACTCTGAAGAAGCATGCTGATTACTGAAAGACAGCTGTGTAACAGTAAGTCACTATAATTTGCTTTATCTTTGAATAAATAAGGATGTTCTCATATGGTATAGACAAGTGCACAGTTTTATTAGGAAAAGCATAGTTGTGTATATTTCATCTATCTGACATTCATCATTCCCATAGCTAAGGGCAAGCTTTACACTTTTAACTCACAAACAGTAAAAATGCTGCCACCTTTTATATACCTCATTACAGGGTTTGTTGGTTACATTTACTTTCATTATTCACATTGTATTGCTTCAAAAAACATCTGAAAGATTATACCAGGGATATGGAAATTGCTATTTATGATCTGAAAATCAAATGATCGTGTGTTTTTTCATGTTAAGAAGCAGCTTAATTATGCTATGCATTAGTTTAAACTTACCAAGATGTACATAAACATCAGAAAAAAAGGATTTTAAATGCAATGAAATTGGGATAGCAAAGGTTAGGCAGAAACAGGACACAGAGCCATAGTGACTAAACTAAAAGGAAGCAATTAAGGCAAAGTGCACAGTAAAGACGCACATAATTGAAAATACAAACTTACCAGTTATAAAGTATTACACATATTTTACAGATGTAGTGATGAGTGGAGAAAGACAAAGCCACACAGAGGTATGCTTAATAAACTGAGAGAGAATGGGTACTGATGGGCATTGAAAAACAGAGTCATGGAGCAAATGATTAGTGCAAACCAGACAAATACTTTGCTTCTTGTTTATAAAAGGAGGAGAGTGGGGAGTTGTTAGAAGCTGTCTGAGTTCATACCAGTCCTTTTACAGAAGAAAGACCTAAACATGCATTTTAGTAAGACCTATAAAATGCATTCTAGATTGGTTTTCAGGATGAAACTATGGACATCTCTAACTGAACTGAAATCGAAGTAGGGATCCGGAAAGTAGAGAAAATCAACAGGGTTCTACAAAAATGACAGTAAGTAAAATCCCAGAAACTTCTGGACTTTAACCTTGGTAGTAGGGAAAATTTTGCAATAATTTCTGAAGGAATATACTTCTGATTATTAAAAGTTAATGAGGTGCAGAATGAAGGGAAGTGTGTATTTAGAATTAATGCAAGATGAATCTGATAGCATTTTAGTTTGCACCAAAAGACATAATAGTAAACAGGTCAGTTTGCCAACTTGCAAAGCATTTGAAATCATACTATTTAAAACTATTAACAAATGTGTACAGTTTTGTAAAGGTCTCGAGAGGAATAGTCTGGGTAAAACCCTGGCTAAGCTGCAACAGACAGGTGTTAGTAATACTAGTAATATTTGCTATACAGTTTCAGAAGACCCGCTTTTACACTCAAAACCCACCATCTCTGTCCCCAGCTATAACATAGCAATACTGAAACCAAGTGCATTCACTGAAGGCACACAAATACCACAACATACAGACATGCATACAGATGTTTCAGAAATGGGCAATAATGCCCTTCATGCCTGCCAAGATACTAGAACAGTTATCCCCGTAATAAATGTCCAAGATGTTCTTAAACTATCTGAACTACTGCTTGCTTTAATATAATCTGGTAATCTGTTCCAAACATCAGCTACCTTCTTAGGGAACTTGTTAATACATCTTTCAATATTATGTCATCTACAAAACAGGTTGCCTGATCATTCTCAGCCACTCTTTTAATAACTCTAAGCCTTCTCAGAGGTAGTTGTCTCTAAATGTCTTATATACCAGATTAAGGTCTCATCTTAAATATCTCTCCAAGATACTGTAGAAGTTCAGATATTATAATTTTTCATAATAATTTAAACTTTTACAGCCGCTTATGCCAGAAGAGTAGGCAGCCATAGTAGGCACAAGGCATTATGGGGCATAATTGGCAAATCTGCTGTTGTTTATTTTTATTTATTTATTTAATAATGTGGGTGCTCGCATTGAGCATGAGGGTGTCATCTGGACCGGCCTTAGGTCAACTGGTGCCCTAAGCAAAAGGACTCCACGACGGCCCCACCATACCACCTGGTACCCCCATACTGGTCTACCTACACAAAAAAATACTGGAAAAGTACCCCTGCTAGAACGGTGCCCTAGGCAGCCGCCTAGTTGGCCTATGCCTAAGTCCGGCTATGGGTGTCATGGCATGGACCTCCCATTCCTCCTTTGCAAAGAAGAAAGGACTGCCAGATTGGAGAACAAACCTTTTATTGATTTATTTGCTCTCGCATAGAGAGTGAGGGATGTGAGATAGACCTGTACTTCTCAAGAGAAGGGAGGTATGCTAATTTGGAGAAAGGACTTCGTTTTGCTCATTTCAGTGTCAATGGGCACTGGATTGGGAAGTGGCCTTAGGTGGGATGTGAGCCAGCTATGGTTCTGACAGGTGCTCCCTGTTTATTTCCACTGTACCCTTTCTGATTTACTGATGTTAGCTATTTTTATTTATTTACTTATTGCATTTGTTGACAGGGAAAGTCCAAATGGGTGGAAAAATCCTTTAATCTGGAGGCCTGGTGAGAAAAGCTCTACATGATACAAAGAGAAAGTAACATATCATATATAGTGTGATGAATCATTTGAGCATATAATGATGATAGAAAATGATTGTTTGAGTGTATAGTTGAGACAAAACAAAAAAGTTATCAAGCTATACACACACACACACACACACACATATATATATATATGTATATATATATATATATATATATATATATATATATATATATATATATATATATATATATATATATATATATATATATATAGATATAGATATATGGATCTAGGGTTATTGAGCGAAAGTTCAGTAGTCCAAATCCACAATCACTGAACACACTTTAATAAAAGCGTTTTCACCAAAAAAGCGTTTTCATTAAAGTGCGTTAAAAATAAATAAATAAATCTTCTTTTTTGCAGGGGGGCAAGCTGTGCCCCCCACACCTCCCTACTTTAATAGTCTCACTCCGAGATTACACTACAGTGAGTAAAAGGGAATATTACCTTATCTGCACCATAGTACGATCTCCACAACAGTCATACTCACACGACTCTCTCTAGCTGCAGGCATACTTCTGCGAAAGTGCTTTTTCGGTAAAAATAATCGTATGCCTGATGCCTGGCTGTTTGTGCTTTGGTTAAAAGTTCCTTCAGGGATTAGTACCAATCTTATATATATATATATATATATATATATGTATATATGTGTGTGTGTGTGTATATATATATATATATATATATATATATATATATATATATATATGTATATATGTGTGTGTATATATATATATATATATATATATATATATATACATATATATATATATATATATATATATATATATATATATATATATATATATATATATATATATATATATATATATATATATATATATAAATAATCAATTATGATACAGGGAATACAATGATATGCTAAATCATTCAAAGGTAGATCAGAATGAGTGTTTATACATGCAAAGTTTAGACCCATAGTATTTTGTATACAAGTAGGACTGTGTGGTAAAATGAATTATCATAGCAATGTAAAGTTGAGGAGAGAATGGGGGTACAGTGAATATGGTGAAGTGGACATAACAGTCCAGAATCAGATAGAAGATTACAGGCCAAGTAGTTATTTTAGAGCAGGATGGGATGGAGTGGATAAGGATAGTAATGGGGAATTAGCCAGGTGCTGTGCATGAGCCAAGCCATGAGACCTTTAGGTGTTGTTTCAATAGTAGCTTGAATCATTTCCGTTTGTTAGCTTGTCTAAGTGACAGGAATGAAATTCCAAATTTAGTAATGTGAGAGGAATTCAGTGAATCACCTGTATTATTGTTTAATTTAACTGGATTCAAGAAGAATTTGTCAATAAAATGAATAGTCCTTGATGGGAGAATAATGCTAGACAATATTTTCTAGTGTTTTGCATTTTTCAGGTTGAAAAATTTTGCTATAAACAGTTTTATTTGTGTAACTATTAGATGCTGAGGTAATTCTAGTCACCTTATCTGTTTCAATACCATACAGTGATGGGATTTATAAGGAATAGCAACTGTGAATTTACCTATTTTGTTATAGAATTTATTATATAAGAGATGGGGAACAGAAAAGTAGAGGTAACGGTTTGTCTAGCTTGGTCAGTCACATAAGGCTTAATGTGATACATGAGGGGAGGTTTTTCTTACATTATTCTGACATCCTGTTTTATGTGATAGTCAGATTTCATGGCCTCATCTATGATGATATTTAGGAGTTTGGTATGAGTTAGAAGTTCACTTTTGGTTTTGTTAGAAGCTGTAATGGTAGAGAGAGGTTTGTCATTAGACTGTTGCTTACGTCTGAAGAGAATATGTTTGGTCTTCTTATGGCTTAATACTAATTGTGAGTAATAGAGCCATGTTTTGATGGAACTGGATGATTCCTGCATTTGGGTTTGAAGTTGTTATACTTTTGTGGCTATGCAGATGAGAGTGCAATAGTAAGCATGCTGAATAATGGTGACGTTTACTTGTAGTATGTAGGCCATTTGTGAAAAATTTGAGTAGGAAGGACCATGAATAGATCCTTGAGGCACCTCTTTGTGCAGTGAGAGGACTGGAGAGTTGTCATTTTCTCATTTTACAGCTTGAAGTCTATCGCTGAGGTAGATGTTCAACCAGGTGAGAGATGAGTGTTGAAGTCCTAAGGATGAGAGCTTGTAGAGCTTTTTTTTTTTTTGATAAGACATATTGTTGAATGACAAATCATCAAATCAGTGTGAAGTGCTGTTACCAAGTTTCCTGCATTCTTACTGCTGTTGTAGTGCTATGGTGTGGCCAGAAACCACGTTGTGTGGGACTTAATAAGTTGTTTGTGGTAACAAATGCAAGTAGCTGGGATTGGACACATTTTTCTAAAACTTTGGATGGGGCAAAAATTGGTATTGGTCTGTAATTGGAAATATTAGTAGGGGCGGCATGTTAGTGTATGGGTAGAATATAAGATTTGTTTCATATTTTAGGGATGTAACTTTCTTTGATGGAGTATTTTATTAGGCAGGAGACTTGGGTATACTAGGGTGTCTGCTGCAAGTTTTGTATACTCTGCTTGAACACTGTGAGGCACAAGTATTATTGGCTTTAAATTTCCTGACAGTGGATGTAGGGATAAGTTCAAAATCAAATGTCTTGGTATTATTTGTTAACTCGGGGGGGGGGGGCTCTTGACATTCTGTTTAAGAAGGAAGTTACTGTGTTACTAAAACATGTATTGAATTGGATGATGGTGCTGTCAGTGTAGATAGCAGAAGGGGTTAGTTGGGTAATGCTGGCAAGATGTACAAGTTAGTTTCCTTATTATAACATTTTCATGCTATTATTCCATATTCTATTCTAGATTGAATATAACTTACAATGATTTCAGCAATTCTGATTTCCTGTTCTTTATAAATATTTTATATAACTTGTATGTTTATAACTATAATTCATCAATTGGTTGATATGATGAGAAAAACTCGAAGCTGGATCTACCCATACACCCAGGTATAAAATGAATCCACAGCTGGAACCGCTGTGTGCTGTATTAAATATTCAGGCTTCAGTCTATGTCTCCCAAATCTTTTATGCTTAGTTTTTACTGCATTTACCATATTATTATCCTCCTGTGCCCAAATGGTTAATTTAGTCAAGTTTGTTTGCAGACACGCAATAATTTTAGCACAAAAACTCGTGTACATACTAAAAAAATGCACTCATACAAATCAAGCACACATACATATCATGTAAGCGAGGGAAGCCAAGCCCTGTATCCATTTAATAATCTTTTTAAAGTCTGAGGGCATAGTGCCTTGAGCTAAGGTATACCTTTTTGAGTGAGCGTCACTGTAGAGAGAAGATCAGCTCCTTTGCCTGCGCAACTGATATTGCTGCGTGTTGGCAAAGCATAGACAGGGTTTAAACGTTCTGCTTGGAGAGGACATGATGCTTACACTTAGCAGTACATTTGTACCATATAGTAATACTACAGTTTTGAGAAAGCTGTAGAGTGGGGCATTTATAAGTTATATGGGTCACAAAAATTTGTGTTTTTTATAAACTTACTATGTATCAAATTGCAGACATTAAGTCTTTGACTAATAACAAAGAGATAGAAATTAATAATTGTGACAAGGATGAGGGTGCTGTATTCCTGGGCATTGAATACTACAATTGTACCATGTGTAATATGTTGAACACAGATGAATATGAATGTATTAGTAAAAGTGAGAGTAACGGTGTCATCTTGCAGATAAAGCAAATTTTAACCGCACTACATACACAGAATAAAATTATTAATGAGTAGTTTGACTATCTTTTTGTAAAGGCAGCTATAATACCTATCATTTATGGAATTCCCAAAATTCATAAGTCTTTAATTACACCACCACTTCCACACATTGTTTCCATAAAGGGTGGGCTATTGAGGCCATCTCAAAGTACTCGGAGAAGCAACTAAGGCCTTGATTGGATAAAGTCCCCACTATTATTAAGGACACATTTACAAGAAGTGCATGTGTGGTCAAAAGTAACTATGTTTAATCAAGGACTGTTTGCTACACTTAACATAGATTCCTTATTTACAGTTATTCCGCATGAAGTAGGTTTAAACTGTGTTAAGCAATTTTTGATTAACCATTCTGATTACATGATAGATAAAGTTAATTTATTCTGTGAGATGTTGGATCTTGTGTGGAAAAACAATATATTTATGTTTCAAACACGAACATATCATCAACTTAGAGGTATTGCCATGGGTACAGCAATGCCAAATACATACACAAACATTGTTATGTTTGTCTGGGAAGAGTAGTATGTTTTGTCAGATCACAACCCCTTCTAGACTAATGTAGTATTGTATAAGAGGTTTGTGGATGATTTATTTATGGTTTGGAAAAGAAAACAAGAAGCTTTTGATATGTTTTTTGAATATTTATCTAGCACAGAGCAGTTTCTTAATTTAAAAAAAGAAACTTCACAGACTGAGATTAATTAATTAGACATAACTCTAAAGGTTGGCACAGACAGAGCCATTGACACAGAATTATATAAAAAAACTGTAAAAAAGAATGGTTATTTATATCGAACAAGTATTCATCCAAGCTTCACATTTAAAAATGTGATAAAAAAATCAGATGCTTCGATCTGCTAAGCTGAAAACCTCAGATACTAAAATGACAGCGCAGTTTAGGAGAACTCAGGCAGATTTTTTTAGAACAAGGCTACTATAAAAATGAAATTATTGAAGCTATCACAGATGATCAACAATTAAGAGAGACTTCTAAGCCTATTTTTTCCACACAATATGCTGTAGTTACACCAAGACAGAATAAGAAATGCCCACTGTCTTGTATGTTGAGTTATAAAGGGAATAGAGGTGCAGTTAAAGATATTATCTGCAAGTATTGGCCAATACTTAGGGATATTCCTGAGTTGAATACTATAATATTCAAACAACCAACTTTTGGTTATAAGCGAGCCACTACACTTAAAAATGTCTTGTGCTGTAAAGAACAACTGAAGTGTCTATGGGCATAACTTTACCCTTCCTGCTTATGGTAACTGTAACACCCAGAATCTAATATATATAGCTCAATGTGAAAAATGTGAATGTTACTATGTTAGAATGACAAATGAAAAGTTTAAAGAGCACATTGATAACCATTTGTCAATATTAGAAGGCAACTTGTTACTAATGCATTATACAGGCATATATCAGAAAAAGGTGATGATCCTGGTCTTAACTTGATGATTTTAGTAGCGATATATGTTCCTTTACGTGATGGTGATTTTAAACTTTTAACTGAATATGAGGAATTAAAATGGATCTTTAGAATGAAAGTACATATTCCCCCTAGGATTAAATGGATCTGTGACCTTAAAACAATTGTTAAAGTAACTACATTAGAAAGTATAGTAATTTGTATAATTAATTGTTTAATGAGTGTAAGGGCGGCCACGGTGGTGCAGTGGTTAGCATTGCCGCCTCACAGCAAGAGGTTCTCCGGTTCGATCCTCGGCTGGGGTGCCTTCTGTGCGGAGTCTGCATGTCCTCCCTGTGGTCGCGTGGGTTTCCTCCGGGTGCTCCGGTTTCCTCCCACATCCCAAAGACATGCTGCAGGTGGATTGGATACTCTAAATTGGCCCTAGGTGTGCGTGTGAGTGTGCCTTCTGTGGAAGGTTGGGCGCCGGGCTGGCAACTCGACACCGTAAAACTCCACTGCCATTCAATGTGCGGACAAGGTGATCCGCTGTGGCGACCCCTAACCGGGAAAAAGCCGAAAGAAGAAGAAGAAGAATTGTTTAATGAGTGTAATCACATGATATTTTAAGTATATTTAAGTGTATAGGCTTGTTTTATTTGATTTTATATTTCTGAAGAAGCTAAGGCAAAGGTTTTAACTTGCATTTTATAATAAAGTTATTCGTGCAGTGTTTCCAGTGGATCCGTTTTTCTTTGTCTTAGATTTTTCATCAGGTCTACTGGATTTGCCAACACTTGGTGTTATTTCATCATTAAAATAAAAATATGTGACTTAATTTGCAATATGTTTGTTTTGTCAGTGCAATGGATAAAGGCAGTCCATTTGTTATCATGGACTTTGAATTTTACATGCAAATGATGAAAGAAATGTTAAATGACAACACGTTTTATGAGCAGATAAGTGTTGATAGAGTTAACAGGAGTGAAAGATGCATTTATATTTCCCTTTTTGAATGCCTGCAGAGTAGACTAATAAATATGGAATTATTTAAATATTTAATTGTAGAAAGAACACTACTACCTATTGTACAAGGATTGACCAAGATCCACAAACATGCTACTATATCCCCTATGGGGCCTATTGTGGCAGGGAGAGGGTGGTGAACTGAACCTCTGTCACTTTATGTAGAACAACATTTGAAAACTATACTATCGAATAACAAATTCATATTAAAAGACTAAGCAGTTTTTGGGAGATTTGCATGAGTTTGTTGATTGTGTAAAACTAAACAGGCAGTGGTTAATGATCACCCTCAATGTTCAGTCCCTTTTCACTATGATTCCCAATAAAATGGGGATATAAATGTTTAAGCAGTACTTGCTGGATGACAAGACATATGATAATCAATTTATTGACTTTTTAGCAATTTTGATGGAACTTCTTTTAGAAAATAATTTATTTGTGTTTGATAATTCATATCATACCTTCCGGCCTCAGTTACTGGATCACAGTACAAAGGTACAAAGGGTGGAGGTGTATCCATATTCATCAAGGATACACATATCTCCAGGTTAGTAGCGCAGCATGATGCCCCAGAGATCATCCATGCGCAACTATCAGCAGGTAAAACCACATTTCAAGTCGTAGCCGGTTATAGATCACCCACCATGTCCCAAGATGCTCACTCTGCATTCCTTGAGACATTGGAAAATATAAAGGTCCTACCCAACACCATAATCTTGGGTGATTTCAACTACCCTGGTATAGGCTGGGCGAACTACCAATGTTCCAACTCCTATGCTCAGCGATTCATAGAATTTATAAATTCAAATGCCCTTGAACAACTAGTATGTTCCCCCACTAGAGGGGACAACATATTGGATTTAATCATCGCAAATATGGACGCCCACTGTATCACACCCGTTATCACTCCCTACTTGGTCAGATCCGACCACAAACTGATAACCCTGGACATCCTCACCTCTCCACCTCCCCCGGTTGAAAAAACCATAGTCAAAAACCTTTCCAAAGCAAACTTCAAACTACTTGCATCCGAAGTGGAAAGCTTCACTATTCCCTTGCAGAAGGATAATGATATCCAGGATGCAGAATCCTACACCAAGGCACTCTATATGCATCTTCAGGATTGTATGGACCATGCTATCCCAAATAAAACCAAGACTCCTTCCTCAAGCAAGAAGAAACCAGTCTGGTGGACCCCGGCCATAAGCAAACTTTACAATAAAAGGAGGAGACTTATACAAAAAAGGCCAAATCTCAAGTAGAAAAATCATCCCTGATCAGCATTAGTAAGAAATTGAGGGCCCTCATCAAGTCAACTAAAGTTAATTTTGAAAAGAAAGTTGCCAAGGATGCCAAGGATAACCATAAGGCCTTCTATGGCTATGGCAAAAACCTAAATGGCAATGCTCAGGTCTGTTCTGAGCTAGTACAAAATGGAACAAACTACACTGACCCTTCTGACATTGCCAACATCTTGGCTGACAGGTTCAGTGCAAATTTCTCCCCCCCTCACCACCTACAGAGCCTATTACCATTCCAGGGGATTGTGTAAGTCCAATTATTACTGATACATTGGTTAACAAGGCTCTATCTAAAGCTAAAAACACTGCCTCCATGGGACCAGATGGTGTCCCAGGCTGTGTCATACACGAGGTCCAAAAGGAATTAACCCCGCATCTTAATACCCTGTTCAGTCTCAGCCTCTCCACAGGATATGTGCCCAGAGAATGGTGCACGGCAACGGTGGTCCCGCTACACAAGGGTGGGGCCACAACTGACCCTGGGAACTACCAACCAATAAGCCTGACCAGTCTGATCTGTAAGGCTATGGAGTGAATCATTATGGAACTCATAAATGGAGAGATTGGGAACCTCCAGTCGCTGGACCCCATACAGTTCGGCTTCGTCAAGGGCAGATCATGCCTCCTGAACCTGGTGGATTTCTTTGATACAGTTTCTCAGGCTATAGATAAGGGAAAGGAGGTACACACGGCTTACGTTGACCTTGCTAAAGCATTTGGCACCATTCCCCATTCGGGTATTATTGATAAGCTCACCAGCCTGGGCATAAACCCTTATGTCACAAGATGGATCGCAAACTGGCTCTCAGACAGATCCCATAAAGTAAGAGTAATGGGATCTATGTCCGAATCCAGACCAGTAATGAGTGGTATGCCTCAGGGCTCTGTCCTGGGGCCCCTCCTGTTTGGCATATACTTCTCAGAAGTACAGGCAAGCATGGAAGGGCTGTGGCTGACTAAGTTTGCGGATGACTGCAAACTGGATGCTATAATAGAGTCTCCGGCTGACATGGAGATCCTCCAGAAGGGCCTAAATGAGACTGATGCATGGTGTCAAAGCCATGGTCTCAAGCTAAATGCAAAAAAATGCGTAGTAATCCCCTTTGGAAAAAACAGAGTACCCACAAACTACAACATAGGAGGTAATCCCCTGAAATCTGAAGAAGAAATAAGGGATCTAGGGACCCAAGTAGATAGCCAGCTTTCCTTTGATAATGATGTTGCCAAAGTGGTTAGAAAATCCTTCTATGTGACCCATCTTATCATGAAAGGGTTTGCATCAAGATCTAAGGATGTAATGGTGCCCCTCTACTCTTCCCTCATCAGACCCATTATTGAGTACAATGCATCAATTGGAATGTACCTGGCCAGACATCTCCAGCAGCTGGAGAGACCACAGAGGTACCTAACCAAGAGAATTACTGGCCTCAAACAATTGCCCTATGCAGCACGATTGAAAAAGCTAAGACTGTTCTCTGTTGCATACCGCTTTCTCAGAGGCGATCTCTGTCTAACGTACAGAGCCATGTCCAACCCAGAATTGTATAACATGCTCCATCTTAGCAAAACCAAATCTACTTGAGCTACATGCTCTAGGGATATAAACCTCAACACAACAATGAATAGAACATGCTGGAGGGATAGATTCCCTTTGCAGAGACTTCCCTCACTATGGAAAAGGGTCTCGATCTACATAAGACAGAGCCCCTCACTATCACTCTTCAAGAGGAACCTTGATGAGTGGATGGGTAACAGAAAGTTCACACCGGGGATCACACCAACAGCACTACTAGATAGGGGCCAAGGGTACTAGCTGCTAGTACAAGGGTCTAGGGAACTACTATAGGGGCGGTGAATACCGCACAACGTGGCTGGGCTAATATATGCCTTTGGGCAGATAGCTCAGTACCAACCTATGAACCTATGAACCTATAACGCCATCTACAGACAAATGGATGGCGTAGCTATGGGCACATCATGTGCCAATAGCTATGCCAACATTGTCATGGCAGCATGGGAAGACCTACATGTGATTACAGAGATGCAGGGCAGACTTGGCTTTTACAGAAGGTTTGTGAATGATCTTTTTATGTTGTGGGATGGTGACATTGATACATTCACCCCTTTCTTTATTAGGTTAGGCGACAGCACACAATTCTTGAAATTCACACTGAAGAGTTCATTCTCTGCAACTGACTTTCTAGATGTCAAAATTGTACAGAAAATTAATAACCAATTTGATACAGAGATATATAGGAAGGAGTGTTACAGAAACTCCTATCTGCATAGACAATGTATCCACCCCAAACACATTTTTAAAAATGTGGTTAAGGGGCAGGGTGTGAGAACCTCTTGATTAGTAGCCAATGATGTCAAATTTGTGCAGGAGTTCACAGAAATGAAAGATAGATTTCTGGAGAGAGGTTATACTGGGAATGAGATCCATCAAGCGACAGCAGATATTACCAACAGAAGAGAAGTAGATATTTTACCATATTTCTCTAAACAGGAAGCCCTCTCTATAGCAATGAAGCATAGATGTAACACCTTGAGAATATCTATCACGTAGTCTAGTAACACTCAGCTACTACAACATATATTTAATAGAAACCGGAACATTTTATGTGCAGATGACAAGGTGAAGGGGATTGTAGGAGAAAGACCTAGATATGTTTATAGGAACAAAAAGTGTTTGAAAAGGATATTGTGTGGACCAGGAACTAGTGAATTAGCTAACTCTGAAGTTGGGATGAAATATGGCACATACCCTTGTGGTAAGTGTAGGTCCTGTAGTTCTTTAGATAGCACAGATAGATTCACACACCCAGATACAGGGGGAATATACACATTTAGGTTGGCTGCACATTGCAATACGACCAATCTAGTGTATTTAGCCACTTGTGTATTATGTGGTTGTTTCTATGTTGGCATGATGACATGTAGATTACGTGATTGTATGAGAGAACATCTTTATGATATTGCCAGGAACATAGATACCAAGGCCTTGGCAAAGCATACCATGGTATATGGTAATGAACATAAATTTAAGTTTCTAGTTATAGATAAGGTTAATTCCAATATTAGAGGGAGAGAAGTTAGGAATAAAGTTGAAGTCCAGGAACTTGAATGGATTATTAGGTTACAGGCGAATGCGGGTAAGGGTATTAATGATAAAATCTGCATTAAACCAGTACTAATGAATAGCGGCATTAGAACATAATGTTGAGATGTATTTAGCTATGTATGTATTGCTTAGATTTTAAAGTCAACTATGTAATGTTGTATCTCTATTTATTTATTATTAATCTTTTAGACAAATGAATGAACTGAGCATATAATGTATGCTTTTTATATATTTCAAGCCTTAATGTTTAGTACAAGTGAATTAATTCAGCTATGTGTCTTTAAGTTAATTAGTTTTAATAACGATTTAATTGATTGATTATGTGACTCAATGGTATATAAACTGTAGATTTGTTGTATGTCTTTGTCTGATGAAGTAGCCTCAAGCTACGAAAGCGCTTACTTTGGATTAAATCTTTACATGTTTTTAGCAGCCATGGTCTGGAGCCTCCTTTGTTTTGTTTGTATTGTATTTCTACTTTTGGAGGGACAGTTTACCTGCACCACTTTACTTGTTTTTGCTTAGATATATATATATATATATATATATATATGGGTCCCCTTGACTTCATCGACATGCCGAAACACCGACGCTAAGAAGACCGAAACGAGAAGACCAACGAGTCAGATGATCGACAATGTGAAATCCCGACAGCCGAAACACCGACATGGGCAACGTGTGAGCGCGAGTCGGTAAGTGTGTGGTAGTGAGGGATTTATCGTTAGGGAGCGGACAGGTAAGTGTGTGCTATTGAGGGATTTAGCGTTATGGAGCAGACAAGTAATTGTGTGCTAGTGAGGGATTTAGTGTTAGGGAGCGGACAGGTAAGTGTGCGATAGTGAGGGATTTAGCGTTAGGGAGCGGACAGGTAAGTGTGAGATAGTGTGGGATTTAGGGTTAGGGTGCAGGAAAGGTGAGTGTGCGGTAGTGATGGACTTTAGGTGTAGTGGCGGGTTAAGTGAGTTAGGGTTAGGGTGCGGGTAGGGTAAGTGTGCGGTAGTGTCGGACCTTAGGGTTGGGGTTTGGGTTAGGGTTAGTGCATGTATAGTTGAGTGTTATGTGTAGTTTACATTTTGTGTGTCGGTGTTTTGGGTGTCGGTGTTATGGTGTTCGGTTTTGTGAGTTGTCGGTTTTGTGCATTTTCGGTGTTTTGGTGTCGTTGTTTTGAGTGTCGGGTTTGTGGCGTGTCGGTGTTGTGATAGGGATCCATATATATATATATATAGATATAAATATATATATATATATATATATATATATATATATATATATATATATATTTATATTATATATATATATATATATATATCTTTATTTATATATATATATATATATATATATATATATATATATATGGTTTAAAAAGGAAAACTGCAACCTCCTGCTGCTGCAATCTACATCAATTATACATATGATGTGAAAATGTAATTGCAAGATCTGTGGTTTTTCCAAGGCCAGAACACTAAGAGATAGGAAAAGTACAGTTGCAGGATTCTTGAAATGTAAAAACTAGCTTGATTGCATCTGTAGTCTTTAAGAAAATATATAAACCAAGCAGTTCTTAAAGACAGAATTAGAACATCTGAGATGGAGTTTAGGAGTGTCATCTGCAATCTGTGACGTGAGATGTTCTTCATATTGATCACTGCTGCAGTGGACTTAGTTAAATGGGTTATATCCTCCCAAGGATATAATAGCTGACCAGTTTCCAAAGCTTCAGCTTCAGGGCACCTTCCACGCACCCAGTACTGTCAAGCAGCTCGAGCTGAGCTGACTAAAAGACATATTTAAACACATGGCATTTCAGAGCTTTCCTGCCACTGAAAGCAGCCTCCCATAAGGCTTTTGAGGACTGACAGTCTGTTTCTACTTTCCATTGCTGGGCAGATAAGTTGTCTTTGGAGGGTGGATCTTCCATTTACTTATATCTACTGAGGTTTTATTACTTTCCTCTTCAGGGAAGTTATTTTAAAGCTAGGAGTGTTATTCATAGGTTCATAGGTTGTCCCAAAGGTCTTTAAAAGCCTAGCCATGTATACCCCAAAATGATACTAGAGAAATACAATGTAAAGGATCTTACCTAAACTCAAGATCTTAGTTAGCAAAGACTGGCAGGAATTTATGGATGTTCTTTGTGTTTCACAGTTGCAGTCATCACATTTGGGCTATCTGCCTGCAGGTAGCCCTCAGCTAGCCTGAATACCAGAGTCTTGGGATTTCTGCGTCGGATGCTGTCGCTTCTTCCATGATGTCAGGTTGTCAGGGGTATAAAACATGCAGCCGATGCCATTACATCAGTCTTTCTTGCCGTGCGGTGCCCGAAGCAGAAGCAGTTCGCAAGTGCCGGTCGGCCAACTCCTGAAATTTTCATTTTTAAGTTTCAGACCTGAAGTCTTCTAAAAGCTAAGTACCCCGTTGGGGATCCTTTTTTCTTGCTCTAACCGATGTCAGAAAAAATTAATAATTGTCTTGCCTGTGGAAAGCAAATACCTCATAGAGATTTTCATTTTTACTGCATCACCTGTTTAGGCCCAGACCATGACATCCCTCGCTCTTGGTTTTGTGCCTTGTTCAACACCCGAACTATCCAATATCGAGGAATTTTTGTAGCTAAATACTTTCGCTCTCGATCTCCATACTCCAAAATGGCATCAGTAAGCCATCTGACTACCGATCTTCTGAAAAAACGTAAGGATAAAGACAGCGACAGACCGCATAGGTCCAAAACTGCTGACGATGCTACCATTAAGCGAGTCGCCAGTCCACTGGTACTCAGTGAGGTGCTTTCGCAGCCCCTAATACCTGCTTCTACAGATTCGCAGGCTTCTACTGAGACCCATTTGGAGTCCGGTATGCCGCGAGATGCTTCTTTGACTATGGAACCTGCAGATGTCTCTACCTTGGATGGGTCCGAAGCTGCTGTGCAGGTACCAGCTTCTGAGGGTGTATTCAGGCCTACCAATTTTCATATTAAACCAATGACTTCATTTCAAGCCAAAAATACCAAATTTCTCAGGCCTAAATTTGCACTACGTCTAGGAAACTTTCCCTCCAGTAGAATTTTCTTTTGGTGAAACCCTGCATAATCTTAGGGAGCATTTCTGCTGGGAAAGCCAGGACTACTCTCAGTCCAAAAAGAGACTCAGGGAATTTTTAAACCTGCCTCAACACAGGCCTCTAGCTATCCCTCTTATTCTGGAGATTGTAGATGTTGTTTTCTTGGAATCCAGCCTTACCCTGGATACTTTGCCTCCAGCTCCCAGGAAACCTGACAGGTACTATAGAGTACCTGACTCTCACAAATTCCTTTTCAAGAATCCTACTGCAGATCCAGAGACCATTTCCCAAGGACCAAAAGGCATTAAGGCTACTACTGCCAAGAATCCTACCCCTTCTGACAGGGATTCTAGGGCTTTAGACAGATGTGGTAAGAAGGTATACCCCTCTGTTACTCTGGCCATTAGGGCTTTAAATTTCCAGTTTCATATGTTAAAGTATTAGCAGCATATTATGGGGCTAATTAAACAGAAAATGATGTTGATTCCTGACTGTGCAGAACACAAAGATTTACAAGAGTTAATGCATTCTGTTGACCAAGTTGGTAAACATAATTTGCAGTGTGGTTTTGATGCTTTAGAAGCATCTTGTAGGGCTGCTGTCACTAGGTCTGTTCTTAGAAAGCATGCTTGGCTTAAGGAACAGAACTTGCCAGATCATGTCAAAGAAAAATTACTGGATGCACCCTTAAACCAAAAGCACCTATTTGGCAATAAAGCAGAAGAAGTTCTCAAAAGGATGGAGGAGAAAGCTAAATATATGCAAACTGTTATAGATTTCTTACAAGTATAGCCAATTAGATTCAGTAGGCATTGGCCTTCAAAGAACTGGTCCTTTCTAGTCCCTTCCAGGCCTTTTCAGTCCAAACCCAGGGACAGCAGACCCCCCAAGACTTCAGTGTCAGGTTATGCACAGATCTAAGCAGTGGGGTGCTCCCATGTCCAAAACAGGGAGTAGTAAGCCAACCCCCTATGGTAAACTTGCACAATGACTTATCCTTAATTTCCCCAAGCCTTGCTCAAGTACTTGCACCTTTAGGAGGAAAACTTGCCTTGCATGCAAAAACTGGGAATACATTACCCAAGACAAGTGGCTTTTAAACATTGTTTCCCTAGGATACAGATTCCACTTCCACTCACTCCCAACCCTAAGTGGATGGCCAGACCTCCCCCCAAACCAGTGGGCTGAGGCCCAAAAGCAAGTACTTTCTCTCCTCAGCATCAAGGCTATTCAACCTGTCCCAGCAGAACAAAGGGGACAAGGCTTTTATTCAAGATGGTTCCTGGTTCCCAGAAAAAAAACTCCTGGCGTCCTATCCTGGATTTATCTATTCTCAACACCTTTCTGGTGGTTCCAAAATTCTAAATGCTAACTCTCCAACAGCTGCTTTCTATGCTAGCCAATGATGCCTGGCTGGCAACCCTAGACTTAAAAGAAGCTTACCTGCACATCCCCATAAGGGAATCTTGCAGGAAATGCCTTCGCTTCAGGGCAGGGTCTATGCACTATCAGTTCTCTGCACTTCCCTTTGGCATATCTACTGTGCCCAGGGTATTCACAAAGTGCCTAGCTCCAGCCATTGCTTTCTTGCAGGCAGAGAAGTATTCAGATTTACCCATACTTGGACAATTGCCTGATTCAGGCGGAAAGCCACGACTTGCTACTACAGCCCCTGGCATTTGTAAAGAGACTTCTAACTTCACTGGGGTACACCATCAACGAAAATTAATCACACCTAGTACCCTGCCAACAGATTGTATTCCTGGGAGCAAGCTTGAACACAACTTCCTAGATGGCATTCCTCACTCCAGAGAAACAACTTCATTTGACAACTTACTTCAATCTACTGGCCACAAAAACCCAGCTATCTGCAAGGAAAATACTGCAAGCTCTGGGGTTCATGGCCTCTTGCATTCTGTTAATTCCATATGCAAGACTGCATATGAGGAAACTTCAATGGTATCTAAAACTTCTATTGTGTCAACATTCTCATGACCTGGAAACAATAATTCCTATAATTCCGTGTCTAAGGGCAGAGTTTCTTTGGTGGGCAGAGGCCTGCAACCACAGCAAGGGACTCCCTTTCACTCTACCCCCTGCCACCCAAACCCTAACAACAGATGCATCAGATTATGCATGGGGGGCTCACATGGAAGGGTAGTGCATTCAGGGGAAAATGGAACACAAAGCAGATGTACCTGCATATCAATAAAAAAAATTTAGCTGTACAGAATGCTCTGACAGCCTTCAAAGGCTTTATTCTTCCAGGACAAATGCTCTGACCACCTTCAAAGGCCTTATTCTTCCAGGACAACTATTGGTAAAGACAGACAACACCACAGTTATGCGGTACATAAACAAGCAGGGGGAACCCATTCCTACCAACTCTGTAGACTAGCCATGGCTCTGTGGAACACAGCCTTGAGCAACCAAGTGCACCTACAAGCTCAATTCCTGCCACACAAACTGAATTCACTGGCAGACGACTTAAGCAGAAATCTCATGGACCCACATGAATGGAAACTGGAACCCAAAATATTCAAGCTTTTGGGGAAGAGATGGGGGACACCAGAGGTGGACCTGTTTTCTTCCCCTCAGAACTATCATTTGAACAAATACTGCACAAGGACTCCCCACAGCCAAGCTTGGAAGATGGATGCCCTGTCCTTTTCCTTGGAAAATTTCACAGTCTATGCCTTTCCCCCTCTGCCTCTCCTCTCGAGGTTTGACTAAAGATCAAACAGGACAAGCCAAGGACAGTCCTGATTGCACCAGACTGGCCACGTCAGCACTGGTATCCTCTTTTGCCCAGTCTGACAGTGCTACAACCATGGCAACTGCCTCAGACACCTTCCCTGCTGTCCCAGCAGGGGAGCCAAATTCTGCACCCTCAGCTTCAGACCCTGAACCTTGCAGCCTGTCTAATCCCCTGAACTCACCTCTAGCAACCCTCAGCAAACAGGTGCTGGATGTCATTCTTGAGGCAAGCAGACCTAGTACTAGAAAATCCTATTCAGAAAAGTGGAAAATATACTGTTCCTGGTTACCTTATATACTAGATTACTTAACAGAAATGCTCCACAAGGGCCTATCCTTCTCTTCAATTAAGATTCATGCCTCTGCCATCTCAGCTCATTATAATACTGAGTCACCCCTCTTCTCTCATCCTCTGGTAAAACGGTTCCTTAGAGAGGCCAAAAATTTAAGACTCTCCCAGGAGACCTCCCACTTCAGTCTGGGACCTTAACTTTGCATTGGAAAAATTTACACTTCCCCCTTTTAACCGGCTGCTACAACAGAGTTGAAATTCCTCTCATGGAAAACAGCTTTACTTCTAGCCATCACTTCAGCAAGAAGTGTGTCTGAACTGCAGGCCCTTATGGCAGTGGAACCCTTCATTATCTTTCATGCGGACAGGGTTTCCCTCAGGACTAACCCATCTTTTTATGCCCAAAGTGGTGTCTAGTTTGGCTTTAAACCAGTTCATTCATTTGCCTACTTTTTCCCTACTCCTCAAAATAAAGAGGAAAGGATACTGCATTCTCTAGACGTGCACAGACAGCTTAGATTCTATTTGGACAGGACTAAACCTGTCAGAAAATCTGACCAGCTGCTAGTCAGCTTTGCTGCAGGGGCAGAGGGAAAGGCCATTTCAAAGCAAACCATATCTAAATGGATTGCACACTGCATCCATTTCTGCTACATGCACCATGGAAAACCTACCCCACAGGGGATAAGAACATATTCCACTAGGGCTACATCTACCTCTACTGCATTTCTCAGAGGAGTCCCTACCAGGGACATCCTGGAAGCTGCAACCTGGAGCTCTGTACACACTTTCACCAAGCATTACCACTTGCCTATCTTTTCTAAATCCAGAGCTGGATTTGCCACAGCAGTCTTACAGGGCCTGATTGTCAGTCCTAATGCTTCTTGAATCAACCCAAATGTGATGACTGCAACAGTGAAACATGAAGAACATAGTACAGTTGTGTACACTTACCATAAATGTAGATGTTCGAGTGTATTCACTGTTGCAGTCCTGGTTACCCTCCCTCCAGCCCCCTGATTGTCTTTGCTTTCACCTATCCTTTTTGATTTGGCATATCTTATACTATGTGTATTTGATTTTTGCTGGGGGTGTTCCACACCATATAATTGCTTCCTATTTTGGGGGCACCTGACATCTGGGGCAAGAAAAACTGATGTAATGCCATCAGCTGCATGTTTTATACCCCTAATGACCTGACATCATGGATGAAGCAACAGCATCTGATGCAGAAATACCAAGACTCTGGTATTCGGGCCAGCTGAGGGCTACCTGCAGGCAGATAACCCAAAGGTGATGACTGCAATAGTGAATACACTCGAACATCTACATTTATGGTAAGTGTACACAACTGTACTTTTCCCATCCAGTCACCCAGGCTATGCTTAAACAAGGTCATAGATGGGTTTTGTTTGAAGTGAATTGGTAGCCTATTCCAGAGAAGTAGCAATCTTTGAGAGACATATATGTCTCTCCAGCAGGTCCTATTTATGTCGCAGGTCCCTGGAGCTGGTGAACCTTGCCCATTTGACTTGTGGATATGCAGCATTTCCATTAGATTTGGATCTAAGATTGCTCTGTAGGCCAGGCGCAAGTCTTCTCTAAGTAGTCTGTACACTTCAGTCTGTCACTGTATGACATGTTGGAGACCCTGAATTTTCTTTGTTAGAAATCTCTGAGGTCTTTCAAGTTGCTGCAGGTGGTTGGTAAGCTACATACCAAAGGAAGCATTGTACTAAATTATTTTCCTGATGAGGGGGTTGAGTACAGGGGTGTTATGACCTTTTTGCTCTTGAGGCAATGCCTTTGATAATGAGGTGTGCAATGTAGAATACCTTCCTTACCACAGTAGACACATGGTAGTTAAAGTTTAGGCTCCAGGCAACTTATGTTCCCAAGTCTCTCACTACTGAGTTGTCACGTAGGGTATTATTATTTATATGATAGCCTGCAGGGATATTGTTTTTACTGAATGAGATGATAATACAATTTTAGCACTGAGTTTGAGTGCATGGCTTTGGCACCAATCATTGGTTTGTGTAAGTCCCTTTTGAAGTATATTGACATCATTTGGGGATTCAATGATTGCACCTAATTTGCAGTCATCAGGAAACTTAGTCAGCCACAGCCCCTCTGTTTTGGCCTGAACTTCTGAGAAGTATATTCCGAGCAACAGGTGGCCCAGTACTGACCCCTGTGGAACTCCACTGGTGACAGGTCTGCTGGTTGAGTTAAAGTCCCCAACTTTGACTGAGTGTGATCTGCCAGTGAACCAGTTAGCAACGCACCTGATGACATAAGGGTTGATATTCAAATGGGAGAGTTTATCAATGATGCCCCAATTTGGGATTGTGTTGAAGGCCTTGGCTAATTTAAAGTAGGCTGTATGCACAGATTTGCCTTCGTCTATGGCTCTGATGACATTTTTGAAGAAGTCCCCCAAGTTTAACAGGCAAGACCTGTCTTTGACAAAACCAGACTGTGTCAAATCAAGGGTTTGGATATCACCTGTATCCTTATTTAAAAGGTCCATGATGATTTGTTCCATGACCTTTCAGATAAGGCTGGTTAAGCTTATGGGTCTTTAGTTCCCAGGTTCTGCTGGTGTACCCTCTTTATGAAGGGGGATGACAGTTGCTGTTTTCCATTCAGCAGGGACAAAACCAGTACTCAGGCTGTGGTTAAAGAGAGTATATAATGGAGCTGCTAACACATGTTTTAGACCATTTAAAATGCAACCTGGGATACCATCCTGTCCCACAGAGGCTGTGTTTTTGACGGGGGGTTGAAAATTTCACCAAACCTATCAGCTAATTAGTTAGCTATTTTCACAGGCTCAGTATGTGTGATGCCATCCACAGCTAGTTCAGTACACATCTGGGTCTCACCTTTTAGGTTATGGATATAGCTGAAGAATGACTTATGGTTATCATTAGGTATGGTTGCCAAATTGTTTTCAAAGTTGCCATTAGAGGATTTTACAAGTTGTCTTATTGGTTTGTTCAAGCAGAGGAGGGTGTTCTTCAATTGCTGGGACCTCTCTTACTTATTCTTAGACAACAAATTCTTCCTCTTGTTGTATAACTTATTAATGCTAGATATCCACCAGAGAGGCTTGTTTTTTCTTGAGGATCTTGTTTTGATCCTATCAGGTACAGCTGTGTCAATGCATTTGTGTAAGTATTTGTACAGGGCATTTGTATACCTTAGTAAAGTTGCCAATGCCATCTGTGGGAAAAGGAACTTGGAAATTATTTATGCCATCCCTTAGGAGGGTATAATTAGCTTTGGTGAAATGTTTTGCCTGATTTCACCTAAGAGAGGTTCAGGTATTAGAGCTACTTCAAATGTGACTGATTTGTGATCAGATTTAACCAGTGAGGGTCCTATACTTGTGGTGGTGCAATGGTCACCCATGTTGGTGAGGACCAAGTTGAGAATATTTGAGCCCCTTGTGGGGTTGCATACTATTTGTTCCAGGGCTTTAGTGTTAACAAAGTCCAGAAACCTTTGTGTGAGCATGTTGGTACTTGTATAAGTTTCCCAGGCAATGGAAGAATAGTTAAAAAATCACCCATGACTAGACCTAGAGTGTTTGGTTGTAATTTGATTGACTCAAGTAGGTCCAAATAAACAGCATGGGTATCTTGGTTCAGTGAAGGAGGCCTATAGCTAACAATGACTTGAAGGGGGGGACTTACCCACAGTTAGTTGAACTTGGAGTAACTCCATGGAGGTTTCCTGTCTAACCAGTCTAGAGGTGCATTTATCTTTGATGAAGATAGATATTACTCCTTTGGTTCTCACATGTTCATTTTGTGGTCTGAAAGTGTGGAAGGCATTGTAGCCTTGCAAGGCTGAGGTACTCCCTGTTGCCCTGAACCAAGTTTTTGTGACTGCACAGCCATCGACATTCTCCAGGGAGAGGAGGGCTTCTAGAGAGTGCAGTTTCTGATATAAACTCCTAGTGTTTAGCAGCATAACCTTTAATTTATTTGTGAGGGATATTTTCACATCGTAAATTTTATTCTTAAAACCTTGCCTAAAAAGGCACTCTGGGGGAGGCAAGTGTCTTAGCCAGTCTTAGCCAGTAACCAAAAGCCTAGAGGTGACAGGTGAAGATCATCTCTGGCAAAGCAGAGTGGTCTATTAACCATGTTACCCTAGGCTGACAGAACTGGATCCTCTTAGAATGACACCAAAAACTAAGCCAATTGTTGAAGTCAATCATTTTTGTTTATATTGTCGTATCATCCTAGGTGGGGGTAGAATGCTGTTCAAGGGTAGGAACATACCTGCTTGGGACACATATTCATAGAGCTCAATCCTGTCTCTTTTCATATAGTTCAGTGAGGTACATCTCAAGTCATTTACATCAACATAAAGTATGATGGAGTAATAATGTTACTTGCTGTTGAGAGACTTGACTGCATGTGTGATCTGATAGATCCTGGCACCCCGATAGACAGCTGAACATAACTTTCTCCTTGTCCAGCCTGGTGACTGGGACATCTGCATGCACAATGGAGTCACCTATAATTAAAAAAATTTGGTTTAGCTGTGCTTTGCCTTAGGGACTTATTTGGTGAGATCCTGATGCTTGTGTTTTTATATGTATTGAGTGGTGTATGTGCTGCATTAGGGTGTAGCATGTTTGTGTTTGGAAGGTCTGTAATGTTTTGGTAGGTTTCTGGTAAGTGCTTCTGCATATGATGGTTTATTTGTTGAGTGCATAGTTTGTGTAGGACGTGTAGTATGTGAGCTGAACCTTTTTAGTGTTACTGTTCTATGCATGAGAGAGAAAAGATTCCAGATCCTTAATGTGGATGCATCTCTCAAAAATTGTACTTGGGTGATTTAAGAGTAGATGGTTGCTAATTGTAGAGCAATATGTGTGTATATACCTTTAAGAAGCAATCCAAGGGCTTGCACAAGTGTGTAAATACTGAGCATGTGCAAGCTAGACTGCCATTTTGTAGTTAGCTGTTGAGATGTAAGGACGTATATATGTAAGCTCTGTCTGTTAACTAGTTCATTCATATTTAACGTTGCTGCTATCCATCCTGATGTGTTTGTATGTATTAAAGCATCTGAGTGAAAGCTCAAGCCTTCTTGTTATATGTGTTCGATACAAACGGATGACATGGTATCAGAATTGGGATGTCTAAAAGGACATGGAGTTAGGAGAAGCATATCAAAGGGGCATGGAGTCAGTAACGGCTTGGATAAAACAACTTAAGGCACTTGTTTAGAGTGGATCATTCCCAAAATGTGCATACTTTGCAAAATGGGTCAGAAATGAATTTTAGATATTAAAATTTGCTCAGCACTATTTATTTTCACATAATATGAAACGAAGCATACAGAACATTCTAAATAACATTTGCATAAACTGATATATACAATATTGATAACATGTTCAAATTACTATGGAAAATGTTGGAAATAAAGTCCATATTGCATAAAATGAATAAAAACAAATGGGAAATGACAGCATTTTTGCAAAAGTATGTGGATTTTTCGTATAAAGATATTTGAGTTATCAGAAGTATATAAAGTGTTTGCATATCTGTGCAGTGTTACAATAAAGTTTTTTCACAAAGTACAGCCATTACAGGGCATATTTCTCAGAGTACAGCCATTACAGAGCATATTTCGTAAAGTATTTTGAAGAGTTTATTGCGCATTTGAATGTTATTACTAGCTCACAGAATAGTTTGTTCATACATAATTACAAGGGCCATATTTTCAGTGTGTTTGTGTATACCTTGTGGGCATGGCTGATGGATTTCAAAAGCCCAGTGCACTTGTATTTGACAGTAATATTGATGAGAACTGTTTGAGCAACATTACGACATTTTCATACAAGCTGCATTTTCTGATAAAGATAACCCGCACAAAAGCATTTATTCTGCTTAATTTATCTGGGTCAGAAGCTATAGAAAGGGAACGTTCATTTGTGTAAGCACCTGCTATCTATAATGGAAAGGGGGGAACACCATCACATTGTTGTACTGGCTGAGTCAAGGGAGGACCCTGAATGCTTAAAATGTAAATTTAGAGAAATGTGTAACCACAGACAAATGTTACAATGGAAATGCACTTATTTTACACAAGGGAACAAAAGCCTGGTGAAACTTTTGCAGCATATATAACTGACCTGAGAAATAAAGCTAAAACATGCAGATTTGGTGACTTAAGGGATGAGCTGATAAAAGACAGGCTTGTGTGCAGCATAAAAGATGATGCTGTGAGAAAGATTTTGCTTTGTGTCAGTGATTTACCATTAAATAAGGCCACTGAGATTTGTCAGATATACAAGCTCACAGAAAAGCACACAAATATGCTTATAAATTAGAGCAGCTCTAGAAGGCACAGTGATAAAACTCATGTTGATAGTTTGCAGCACGTGGTTAGAACAAACATGCCCAAGCACATGACAGCAACTGTAACCCCTGCAGCACTCACTGATAAACCCCAGAACTTTCTAGCAAATTCCAGAGTTTGCACAGTGTCAGTGAAGCATAAGGGTGAGTCAGCAAACTCAAAGCATGTGCACCAAACCACTTTCATTGCCAACTGTCGTAATTGTGGTGGAAATCATGAATCTAAAAGGGAAAAATGTTTAGCTTTTGGTCAACAATGCCACAAATGTAATAAATTGAATCATTTCAAAAGATTTTCTAAATCAAAAGGCCCACATTCTTTTTTCAAAAGGGAACATTTTAAGAAAAGATTTGATCAGATAGAAAGTGGCAGTTCTACTCTTTATGCTGATGGTGTGTCAGTGCTTCATGAAACAGTCAATGCAGTAGATTTAAGGGCAAAGAATGAAGTATTTTGTACTGTTCTGATAAATGGTAAACACATAGTGCTCAAAGTTGACACAGGTTCCAAGTGCAATGTTATGTCTGTGGAAACATTTGCTAGAGTGTGCAAAAGTGAAAGGCCTGATATGGCAAATGTGTGTGAAGCTTATTGCTTATGGAGGTGAAGAAATTCAAACCGAAGGCTCAGTAGTACTTTCCTTTTGCTTCCAGCAGAGTGGAAGAAGCTACGACTTATTATTTTATGTGGTTGTGAGGCACTCCAGTTATTATTAGGGCTCAGAGACAGTTTGAAAATAGGACTACTTTCATTTAGTAAGGAAGTCCACCAAGTTAGATTAAAAGGCCACTACTCTAATTTTGCCAAGCACATTTTTTTTTACCTATGCTGATCTGTTCGAAGACAAGCTAGGCAAACTTTCAGTTGTGTACTTCATGAAGTTAGACCCAGAGGTCAGTCCAGTTATTAGGCCAGCACATAAAGTAAAAATAGCCATGCAGGACAGAGTCAAAGCTGAGTTAGATAAAATGGTGCAACAAGGTGTGATTTGTCCAGTTGTATGCCAACTGAATGGGTAACTTCCATGGTGGTAGCTCATAAGAAAAGCTCAGATGACATCAGAATATGTATTAACCCATGAGATTTAAACAAAGTGCTAAAAAGACCTCATCATCCAATGTGCATAGCCAAAGACGTCACAGCCTTAATGTCAAATGCCACTACTTTTTCTGTCTTAGATGCAAAGAGTTCATTTTGGCAAATTCAGCTTGACAAAAATTCTTCATCGTTCACTACATTCAGTACTCCGTTTGGCAGGTACAGATTTTTGAGCATGCCACTTGGGATAAATTCTGCAAGTGAAGACGTTCAGTGTGCAATGGAGCAATTTTTGTCTGGGTGTCCTTGTGCTATTATAGTAGACAACATGCTAGTAGGAGGTCATGATGAAGCAGAACATGACAGAAACCTCAGAAAAGTTCTAGAAAGGGCATATCAAGTGAATCTTAAGCTCAATTCACACAAATGCAAATTCAGGGTTACAAGAAGTTACTGATGTTGGTCATTTATTTACGAGTACAGGCCTATGACCAGAACCTCCAAAGCAAACAGCCATTCTCAAGATGCCAGCTCCAGACAATGTTCAAGCACTGCAACTTTTTTTTTGGCATGGTCAGCTACCTAGGCAAGTTCATTCCAGACTTGAGCCAACTATCGGCTCCACTCAGAGAACTGATACCTAAAGACATTGGCAACTTTCAAACACTGGACCCCACCCAGTTTGGCTTCATGAAGGGCCGATCATATCTCCTGAACCTGATTGACTTCTTCAAATCAATGTCCAGAGCCGTAGATGAGGGTAAGGCAGTCCACACAGCCTATCTGGACCTCGCCAAGGCCTTTGACACCATCCCCCACTCTGGAATCATAGACAAACTTACTAAGCTGGACATAAATCCCTATGTCACTCGATGGGTTGCTAACTGGCTTACTGACAGATCCCACACTGTAAAAGTAGCTGACTCCAAATCCAGCTCCAGACAAGTGACAAGTGGAGTACCTCTGGGTTCATCCTGGGACCGCTCTTGTTTCTCTGAAGGACAGGTGAACACTAAGGGACTCTGACTAACAAAGTTCGCAGATGACTGCAAACTGGGAGTCATTATTGAATCCCCAAATTATGTGGATATTCTACAAAAGGGTCTTACAGAAACAGATGCTTGGTGCCAGAGTCATGGGCTCAAGCTCAATGCTAAGAAGTGTATATTTATCCTCTTTGGGAAAAACCATGTACCCATGAATTACCACATATGTGACAGTAAACTAAACACCAAAAGTGTGATAAGACACTTAGGAACACAGGTGGACAGTGGTCTCACCTTCGATAACCACATTGCAACAACAGTCAGGAAATCTTTCTATGTGGCACACCTCATCACTAAGGGCTTTTCATCCAGAAAAAAGGAGGTCATTGTCCCACTGTACTCATCCCGCATTAGACTCATCATAGAGTACAATGCCCCATTTGGTATGTACCTCACAAGACATCTGCAACAACTGGAAAGGCCGCAGAAGCACCTCACTAAAAGAATCACAGGCCTAAAGCAGAGGCCCTATGCTGACCAACTAAAAAAACTCCAGCTATACTCTGTCACATATGGTCTACTCAGAGGCGATCTCTGCTTAACATACAAGGCCATGTCAAACCCAGAGCTGTTGGACATGCTACACTTAAAGAAATCCCAATCCATCAGAGCCACATGCTCCAGGGACCTAAACCTTGTCATACAATGATCAAAACATGCTGGAGGGATAGGTTCCTGACCAAGAGACTCCCCATACTCTGGAATAGACTGCCCATATATGTCAAGCAGAGTGCCTCCTTGGTCCTCTTCAAAAGGAACCTTGACGACTGGATGGGAAATAGGAAATTTAACCCGGGGATCACATCAGTCACCCTGCTAGACAGGGGTCCAGGGAAGCAAATATTGTGGGAAAAAATATCCAGGGAATTGTTATGGTTATGCTTGTACAGGCCCTAGGGCAAATAGCCTAGTACCAACCTATGAACCTATGTATCCTGGTCTTGGTTAGAGCAACAGCAAAGAGTATTTGATGTCCTGAAACAAAGAATTGCTAGTCCACCTACTCTCGGGTACTATGATATTCAGAAATCAGTTACACTTTCCTGTGATACTTCCAAATTTGGTCTTGGTGCAGTAATTTTACAAGAGGATCAACCTATTGCCTATTGCCTATGCATCGAAAACTCTTACCCAAACCGAGATCCAGTATGCCCAGACTGAGAAAGAGTTTTTGACAATTGAGTTTGCATGTTTGAAGTTCCATGATTATTTTTATGGGAGACCTATCCAAATCAAAACAGACCGCCAACTTTAGTCACTATCTTGATAAAGTGAATGCATTCAGCTCCAGTCGGACTGCAATGTATGATGCTGAGATTGCAAAAGTACAATTTCAATCCTGTCAGCAAGAAAGGCAAACGTCTTTATCTTGCTAATACATTATCCAGATTGCCCAGAAATACCACAGAACAGCACGAGAATGACAACCTTGATTTTGAATTCATGGGGGTGAGAAATTTTTCTTCCATGTCTTGATGAGCTGAGAGATCACCCAGCTGCAGATCCAGTTTTACAAAGGCTCAACTACTTTATCAATCATGGATGGCCGTCAAAGCAATCTAGTTTACCTCAAGAAGTGCAACCTTATTTTTCATACAGAGATGAAATTTTGTCTGATAAAGGTATCATTATGAAAGGTCCAAAAGTAATTGTTTCAGTCCTTGCAACCTGAGTACATTACTATCCTGCATCGTGGTCACCCAGGAACCGAATCTACCAAAAGAAGGGTGAGAGGACTAGTATTTTGGCCTTCTATATCACAAGACATTGAGCGAGGACTTTTATCTTGTTCAGTGTGTAGTAGCAGTACAAAGCCTCATCAACAGAAAGAACCACTTCAGCATAACTAAATTCCGGAACTACCTTGGTCGACAGTAGCCACAGACATTTTCGAGTGGAATGGTCAACATTATTTGGTGTTAGTAGACTCTTACTCCAATTGGTTTGAGATTGATCTAGCATTCAGTACAGTCTTTACTAAGATAAAACATCATTTTGCTGTTTATGGTAGTCTGCACAAAGTTATTTCTGACAATGGCACGTAGTTTATAAGCCAACAGTTCAAAAGATTTGCTGAAGAATGGGACTTTACTCATGTCACAAGTAGTCCTGATTACCTGCAGTCAAATGGTTTGGCACAGCGTGCAGTTCAAAGTGCAAAGCAGTTACTAGAGAAGTCAAAATGAGATAATAGTGATGTTTTCACTAAATCTCTTGAATATCAGGAATGCTCCTTATGATAAAGAACTCGGTTCACCTGCTCAGAGACTTCTGTTGAGACAAACCAGAACCATTACCAATCAGTAGTCAATTGTTGGGTCCATGTGTCAAGAAAAAGAGGTCCGTGAAAGCCAATCTGTTGAAGAAACACCTATCCCAGAAGTGCTACTACAATAAGACCAGCAAACCACTCAGTCCATTACAAGAGGGAGGAGTGGTAAGGATGCAAATGTCCAAAGTTATGATCGGATTGGTGTTGTGAAGAATATTGGTCCAGAGTTGAGATTGCACATTGTAGAATCAGAAGGTGCAACTTTTAGGTAGAATCTGAAACATTTGAGATGGGCGTCCAAGCCTATACCACAGCAGATAGCCTATGAGAAAGACTCTTTATCTCAGAGTGAGTTTTACATTGTTCCAATTCCAGAGGAAGTTCCAAAGGACATTCCTGTTCCTGTGACAAATCCAGAAGTTCCTGATACCAGTTGTGCACTGCAGACTGTCCCTGTTGCTAAACTTGGTCCCAACTATTATGTTACAAGATATGGTCAAATGTCTGAACCCTGTAACAGATATGAACTAACTTGGACATGAACATTGTGTTTTGTTTCCAATGGGTGTAGTAATGCATGTCTATCTCTGATATTGTTTTTTTCAAAGGGCAATTGTTTTAAGAGGAGGATGTATATCAATATGTGTGTATGTACCTTTAAGAAGCTATCCAATGACTTGTACAAGTGTTTAAATGTTAAGCATGTGCAAGCTTGACTGCCATTTTGTAGGTAGCTGTTGAGATGTAAGCATTTATGTATGTAAGCTGTATTTGTTAACTAGTTTGTTCATATTTAATGATGATGCTATCCATCCTGATGTGTTTCTATGTATTAAAGCATCTGAATGAAACTCCAAGCCTTCTTGTGACATGGTCACTTGTTCATCTCTAACACATATGACAAGAAGGCTGAGGTTTTGTTCACATGCTTTAACACATACAAACACATCAGGATGGATAACAGCATCATTAAATATGAATTAACTAGTTAACAGAGAGAGCTTACGTACATACATGCTTACATCTCAACAGCTAACTACAAATAATCATAATTGTGTAGTAATTGCAGTTGCTACACTGCCTCATGATGCCCATGTCAATCAGGCTGGTAGCAGAGGGAAACTGACCAGCCATACTGCTAGGTTCAATCCTGTTTTCATAGTGGGAAGAGAAAATGGAGGGATGTGGTATAACTGTGTGCTCTATAAAGGGTCTATAGTAGCAGGGGGTTCTCGAAATGGTTCTAAATGGTATGAGACTATTGTAGATTCAGTGCAAAAGTGCAGCTGAGGTGCTCTCTGAGCAGTTAAGAGCAATTTAAGGACTTCTCAGCCAGATCACGGGCAGCTACTAAAGGAAAATATAACTAGTGAAGTTTTTGCATCTATAACTGCCAGTTGTTACCCCAACTGTGAGGTAGTGCATGATGGTGCACAGAGGTGCACATAAACAGATGGATACAGCAGAGTAGTGGCTGGTCGCCTAACTCTGTGGAGCTCTGTTAAAACAAGTGCAAATCCACACAAATGTGGGGCTTATGTAGCAACAGTAAGCAAACTGAATTAAACAATTTAACCAGTGAAATATCTCAAAACTGAGCCCTGTGCCAGCAACCTTCAATTAGATGAGTCCTAACTGCACTCTCCTGCTACAAGGGTGCACGGGGCCCCTCTCCATCAAAAGATAGCCTAGTTTAGTTTGCCATTTAACAAACAAAACCAGATTCAGCCGGTCTGTATCTAGTCTATGCTACAGCAGACAAAATGTGCAACAATTTAGCAAGAACAGTTTTAAAAATTAGCAATATAGCAAAAATGCAGTTTAAAAGAACAAAATGTAGAACAGTACTGGTTTATTGAACTGTGCTTAGACTGTAACATACTTTTGAATGGAGCACTTGTTTTTTTCTGTTAGTTTAAAAGTAGTGTAAACTAAGTGATAGCATAATTTCTGTGGAGAAATCATGTTTATTTTTCTGTTGTGGGACTGCCATAATGTTTGAAAGTGCTGTTTGCTGTGTTTTTCTTCTGTCAAAACAGTAACTTTTGTGGACTGGTACTATTACTGACATTTGCTGCTTGTCTTCCCCAAGAAAGAGGCACCATAGTCAGCTTGACCATAGAGTAGACTGGTGGCCCCATGTTGGGTCCTTTTTCCAGTCACAAGAAGAAATTTATCTCAGCTGCAGGCAGGTGACTCAGTTGTGATTATTTGTTGTACCTCAGCCCACTCTTCTTTTACCCCAGATCCCTCTGGTGTTGCACCCACAAGTATTATGGACCAGGGGTTAGCTACACACTCTGTGGCTGTTGGAGTCCTCTCAGTGGGCAAGGGAGAGCCACTCTTGTTAGTCCTGGCAGAGGAAACAGGGAAGGTTTCCCTGCTGTGTCAGAATTTTTCTTTATCCATCCTTGGGGAAGCAGTGGCTGCTATTAGTAACAGATTGGCCCCAATTTTCCTGTCGAAAAGAAACAGCAAACCAAGCATTTATCTACTCCTCCTCAAACTTCTTTAGCTCAGGGTTTAATTCAGGCTACTGATCCTTCTTGTAGGGTAGTTTCTGGTAAATGAAAAAGGGATGCCTCTTTTCTTGAAGAGATTCAAGATTCTGGATCTGAACAGGAAGGTACAGGGACAGATTCAGGGTTTTGTTTGCAGATTTCTGATTTAGACTCAGAGGAGAGCTTAGTTTCTGATTTTCCTTGTGGGGGTTGCTCTTTTTCTGAGGCTATTGCTAGAATGCACAAGGTTTTTCAGTGGAAGATCACTGAGGTTTTTCAGTTTCTCACAAAATACTATACGTTTTTACAGAAGGACTTCTCAGAACCTACACCCATTCCTCCTGTCCTGTCCTGTTTGCTTTAGAGGAAATGTGCCTTACAGTCTAAATTTTCCTGCTTGTCAGCCAGCTGTCCCTAAAATGGCAGATCGGATGCATAAAGTTCCTTGGTCTTTTAAATTTGTATACACTATTCCTAAACCTGATTCAGCAGCTCTAGCCTTACTTGACTCCACTGCTACTAAGCACTCTTCTACAACTTTGATTTTTCAGAAGGCTCATGTGTTAAAGTTTGTTCTGACATAACTTGAAAGTATGAGAAATGCTTTATCTACAGTTTCCTTATGTGAAGAAAAAAATCTGGTTTAAATTAGTTTCTTCTGTTGCACAGGTCACTACTCATTGTTTGCAGTGTGTGCATGACTCTGCTGATATTTATTCCAGGGTTATGCCCACTGGTATTATTTTAAGGAGGTTTGCCTGACTGCATTATCAGAACCTCCCAAATAGTGTGAAAATGAGATGTTAACTTCTCCCTTGGATAGAGATGTAGTGCTTGGCTCCTCTGCGACAGATGTAATCAAAACGTGTGATGAAAGCAGCAAGATAATTCAGGGAATCTTCCAGTTTCCTTTTCCAAATTGTCCAAGGGATTTTCTTTCTCCTAATCTACTTTTAGCACAAAGCAGAATAAACAGTCTCAACAGAATGCAGGTAAACAGATATTTAAGAACAAGTGGCAAGGGGGTTCCAAACAGAATTCTCAAACCTCCCAAAATCAAAGAAAGTCTAACAAGTTTGAATGACTATTCAAGAGACTGCACTCTGGCCCTTTTTCTCTTCCAGAAAGTCTGAATCTCTATTTTTCTCTTAAATAGACTGTTCATTCTGAAAATCATTTACTAGAGTTACAGATGACAGTGAGAGGAATTTCCTCCTTTCCAAGGAGTCATTCCTCATCCTGCAGATTAGACTCTTGTTTCCACCTGTTCTTCATCAAATTGTTGTCCCAGGGGGTGATATAACCAGTTCCTCCTTCCCAAGTGGGGAAAGGGGTTTTATTCAAGGATATTCCTACTGCCAAAGAAAGAAAATGCTTGGAGACCAGTTCTGGATCTTTCTTTCCTAAACCTGTTTTTGCCCAAATTCAAAATGAAGTTATTTCACAGCCTGTTTCCTCTTCTTCCTCTTTCAAGTTTCCCTGGTAACGCTAGACTTAAAAGATACATATCATCACATCCCTGCCCGTCCAGGCTTCAGGCTTTTCTTATGATTTTGCATATCTGTATCACATTATCAGTTCTTTGCCTTACCCTTTGGACTGTCCACTGCACAAAGAGTGTTCATAAAGTGTCTAGCTTCATTATAATTCATTGCAGGCTACAGGGTATCCACATTTTTCCATATTTAGATGACTTTTATCTCTGCACAGTCTTTTTAAAAATGTTAGGAGTCTCTCTCTGTTTAGTGAGAGATCTCTTGCACAAGCTGGAATTCCAAGAGAACATTCAAAAGTATTTCCTGACTCCCTCACATAGGATTGTGTCCCTGGGACATCAACTAGACACCTCAGTTCAAAGGGCTTTTCTTCCACTGGAAAATATATCATTATTTAGGTCTATTTCTTAAGTTTCCCACTCAGATTTCAGTCACTCCAAGGGAGTACCTCAGGATTTTGGGTCTCATGCCATCTATGTTTCTCATGATACCCCTGTCAAGACTCAACATGAAAAAGACACAGTGGTATCTGAAATCTGTTTGGCCCCACCATCAATACCTTTATCTTTTCAGATCCCAGTAATGGAGTTTATCAGAAGAGACCTTTTTTAGTGGAGACAATAGATAACATTCAATCCAGATCTTCCATTCTCACTCCCTGCTCCAAAGTAGTCAGTCACCACAACACTTTGGACTTTGTCTGAGGAGCGGTTTAAGGAGGGATAAGAGTGCAGGGGGTGTGTGACATCAGGGGCAGAAACAAGCACATAGATATCAAGCAGATGCTTGGTCTGATCAAGGCACTCAACTCTCTGATCAGTCTTTGGTCCTCTGGACCTCTTAAGTGGTTACAGGCAATACCACACTCGTGGTACATCAATAAGCAAGGGGGAACCAGGTTGTACCCCTTTTGCAGACTAGCCATGTTAGCTTGGGATATAGCTTCACAGCACAGTTTCACTCTACAGTCATCCTACATTCTGTCAGAGCAAAATTGTGTGGCAGGCAAGTTGAGCAGAGGCAGGATAGACCCTCATAAATGGAAACTATAGCAGAGGGTCTTCCAACATTTGATCCATCTGTGGGCAGTTGCTCAAGTAGACCTGTTTTCCTCCTCTCAACTGGCAAAATTCTGTTCCAGGACTCCATTGAAAAAGGCCTAGAAGACAGATTCCTCTTTCTTTCATTGGACAGGACTGTTCATCTATTTCTTTCTACCTTTCCACTAATATCATGGGTATTTCTGGGAATTCAGAAGGAATCCCCCAGGATCAATGTGGTGACTCAATTCTTTTGGACATGGCCAGCGGCAATTTTTACAAGCTTCCTCAGAGAATAGTTCTACTCCCCCAAGAATAGGGGTGTTTGATACATACTGATACCAGTCCTGGGTGATAAGTTCTCAGTTCATAGGTTTCATAGGTTTCATAGGTTCATACTAGGCTATCTGCCCGAGGGCATTTACAAGCCTAGCCCATAGTTTTGTGGCTTACGCCACCCCTTTAGTATGAGGAACTATACCCATTATTTTGCTGTGCCTCTGTCGAGCAGTGACACTGAGGTAATCTCTGGGGTATATCTGTGATCTCCCATCCATTGGTCAAGATTTCTCTTGAACAAGGCCAGCGAGGTGCTCTGCCTCACATATACCAGGATTTTATTCCACAGCATAGGGAGTCTTTGGGTGATGAATCTATCCCTCCAGCACGTCCTATTAATAGCCGTGTCGAGGTTTAAGTCTCTCGCCCTTGTGGCTCTGATGGATCTAGATTTTTTGAGGTGCAGCATATTCATCAAATCTGGGTTTGACATGGCCTTGTATGTTAGGCAAAGGTCACCTCTGAGCAAGCGGTAAGCAACTGAATAGAGCTGGAGTTCTTTCAGTCGGGCAGCATAGGACAGATGTTTGAGACCCTTTATCCTTTTGGTGAGGAACTTTTGTGGCCTCTCCAGCTGCTGCAAGTGTCGGGTCAGATACATTCCGAATGGGGCATTGTACTCAATCATTGGTCTGATGAGTGATGAGTATAGGGAGACTATGACCTCCCTTGATCTAGATGAGAATCCCTTCATGATAAGGTGGGCAATGTAGAAGGTCTTCCTAACTACTTTAGCTACATGGGTGTCGAATGACAGACTACTATCAACCTGGGTCCCCAGGTCCCTGATAACTTCTTCTGTGCTCAGTGGATTGCCACCTATTTGGTAGCTAGGGGTAACCTTGTTTTTCCCGAAGGGTATGACTATGCATTTTTGGCATTTAACTTTAGGCCATGGCTCTGGCACCAGTTATCCATTTCTGTGAGACCCTTCTGAAGGATATCTGTGTCAGATGTGTTTTCTACTATGGCCCAGTTTGCAGTCATCTGCAAACTTTGTCAGCCATAACCCTCCTGTGTTTGCTTGTACTTCGGAAAAGTAGATGCCAAACAAGAGTGGGCCCAGGACTGAGCCCTGTGGTACACCACTTGTGACAGGCTTAGAGTCTGACATGGCGCCAGCAACTCTGACCCTGTGGGTTCTGTCACTCAGCCAGTTTGCAACCCATCTTGTGATGTATGGGTTAACATTTAAGCTGATGAGTTTTTCAATGATACCCGAGTGGGGTATTGTATCGAAGGCCTTCGCCAGATCGAGGTAGGCTGTATGGACTGCCTTTCCCTCATCAATGGCTTTGGTGACTGTTTGAAAAAGTCAACCAAGTTTAGAAGGCATGATCTGCCTTTGACAAAGCCAAACTGGGATGGATCCAAAGTCTGCAAATTCCCTATGTCTTTATTTATGAGGTCCATTATGATCCTCTCCATGGCTTTGCAGATAAGGCTTGTCAAGCTAATGCGTCGGTAATTTCCAGGGTCAGTGGAGGCACCGCCTTTGTGAAGTGGGACCACAGTTGCAGTGCGCCACTCCTGGAGTGCGTATCCAGAGGTAAGACTATGATTAAACAGCTGTCCTAGCTGTGGGTTTAATTCCTCATTGAGTTCGTGGAGCACACAGCTGGGGACACCATCAGGTCCCATGGATGCTGTGTTTTTTGCTTTGGAGAGAGCAGTTCTCACTTGGGCATTGGAGATGTTTGGGGGGCTGCAATCACTTGGTATAGATATCTCTCCTTTTGGGGGGGGGGGAGTTTGCACTGAACCTGTCAGTCAGTATGTTGGCAATGTCTGTAGGATCAGTAATCTTCACATCATTTTGAACTAGTTCTGAGCATATCTGGGAGTTTCCTCCCAGGTTTCTAACATAGCTAAAGAAGGCCTTATGATTGTCTTTTGAGTCTTTAGCTATTTTTCTCTCAAAATTTGCTTTGGATGATTTTATGAGAGCTCTTAGTTTTTTACTTATAGTGATCAAGGGTGTCTTACCTTTTAAGGATTTTGCTCTATCTTGTAGTAGCTTCCTCCTTTTGTTGTAGAGTTTGTTTATGGCTGGGGTCCACCAGACTGGATGCTTGCCTTTGGTACAAAGAGTCTTTGTTTTGCTTGGGATTGCCTTATCCATGCAGTCCTGCAGGTGCTGGTAGAAGGCATTTGTAAGTGATTCAGCGGCTTGAGTACTGTTTTCCGGCTCGGGGGCCTTACAGGAGACCACAGTCGTGTTTAGAAGTGTGAATTCGCCTTTCGAGAAGTCCTTTACTGTGGTCTTTTTATTTCAGGTGGGGGTGCGATGAGGACCTCCAGCGAGATTAGTTTGTGATCTGACCTCACCAGTGAGGGGTACACTTCGCATGTTGGACATTGTGCTCCCATGTTCGTGATGATGAGATCAAGTATGTTTTCTCCTCTTGTGGGGATGGTGACTAGTTGTTCCATGGCATTTGAGTTTATGAATTCCAGGAACTTTTGGGCTAGGGTGTTTGGGCTTGAGTAGTGTTCCCAGTCTATATTAGGGTAATTGAAGTCACCTAGTATGATGGTGTTTGGTGATACATTTATCCCTCTAGTGTTTTCAGGAAGGCCATGTGAGGTTCCTGAGTTTGTGAGGGTGGCCTGTAACATGCTACAATTTGCAGAGCAGTCTTGCCTATGGTTAATTGCACCTGGATGGTCTCCGATGCATCGTGCGTTGCCACCAGTCTTGAGGTGTGGGTGTCCTTGATGAATATGGATACCCCCCCCTCCTTTCTTGGTATTGTCCGGATTTTGGGGCTGGAACGCATGATAAGAGGTAAAACCTGATAGTGCTGGGGTGCTCTCAGGAGCCTTGAACCAGGTTTCTGTCACTGCACAGACATCGATGTTCTCCATACTGAGAAGGGCCTCGAGTGCGTGCATTTTGAGATTTAGACTTCTGGCATTGAGCAGCATTACCCTTAGTTTTTTCCTTTTTGTGTTCTAGGGTGGTAGGTTTAGAATTTGAGCCTTGCCTAAAAAGGCACTATGGGGTGGCAAGAGCCTTTGCCAATATCCGGAATCCCAGGGTGACAGGTGCAAGCCGTCCCTTGAAGCAGCGTGGCTTGTCCAGCATGTCATCCCAGGCAGACAGACATTGGATCCCCTTTGAATGACACCAGAGTTTAAGCCAATTTTAAAGCTGATCATCTTATCTCTGTATTGTGGCATCATTCTTGGTGAAGGTAGGATACTGCTCAAGGTCAGGGTCATACCTGCCTGGGCTACATAATCAGAGAGCTCCTCAATGTCTCTTTTCATGTAGTCCAAGGAGGTATGTCTCAGGTCGTTTACACCAGCGTGGACAATGACTGAGTCGTATTTGTACCTGCTGTTGAGAGACCTGAGTGCTTGCGTTATGTGGCGGATTCTAGCGCCCGACAGGCAGCTTACTGTGACCTTCTCCTTACTAAGTCTGGTGAGCGGGACGTCAGTGTGTCTGACTATGGAGTCACCAATGACTAGTGTGTCTGGCATTGTGTTTGGCCTTAAGGGCTGTGACTGTTTGACACTCTGTTTACTGAGAACGTGCAGTAGGTACTGATGGAGACAAGAAAGCCTGCCACTAGAAAATT
>NC_056728.1:140685541-140695541 GCF_019279795.1 Protopterus annectens
CCTTGCCATGCTGTGTTGTCATATTATATGTTGTTAACTGTGACAGTACCCATCCAAAATGCAAATCTGACTGGGTAGTTTTTTGTTCTTTATATTAATAAAATATGCATTGCCAATGGATAGAAGCATTATCACCATAATATTCCAAAACAAAGCAGATCCAAACCAAGAACAAAGTAAAATATCCAAAGGCTTGAAAGGAACAGAACAGTCCAACGTGTCTTGAATCAAAATTGCCGATAACAGGAACAGAACTCTCAAGTTTTGTTTCTGTTATCGTTAATTTTGATTCAAGACACGTTGGACTGTTCCGTTCTTTTCAAGCCTTTGGATATCACCATAATATTTCTATTACCAACAAACTGGCCAAAACCATCAAGGTATGCTGACTGAGACAGTATAGCAGTTTTGATGGGGGCAGTTGAAGTCTATTTTGTTATTGTCTGCACTGACATCAAACAACCCTGTCTTATTGGAAACTTGCTACTGATCTATCATAACAGTAGGATAGCAAACGTGGGGTGAAGTGGGCAGCTGTCCCAGGTACAAGGTGCCAGGGGGCTTGATCGGGAAGTACAGTTCCTGCATTCTTATGTCTGGTACAGAAATAAGACATGAATTTTTCAGTGCTTCAGCACTTCATGTGTCGTAAATGTACAGCAAGCCATTTGTTACAAATGTAGTCATTATCTTGCTACAGCTTGAAAATGAGGACATGAGCACAATAGATCAAAACCAGTGTTTTTTTCTCTTCCCATAAAGAGCTGCTGCTGAATAAGACAGCCCTGTATCATAGACAAACAAATGACACATTATTCTGCATTGTTCAGCTCTTGTGAGCCCAACTCTTGTCCTTAGGGTCAGCCAGCTGTATCCCATTACAGACATCAGATAGTGCACCTTTTCATTTTTTGTTTGGATTGCATTATGATAATGTTTTTTGCTGACTTCAGCGTCTATTAGAAATCTAAACTATTTTTTTCATCACGCTCATGGGAAATAAAGAATTTTGTGTGCATGAATGAGAAACCGGTATATTTCTTTCTGAATATATAGGGTGGTGGAATCTTTTATAAGCCATGTTTAGTATCTGGCAGCCATAATTTTTCCTAGAGTTCCACTAAAATGGAAGTTTGAGAACTTGACTGCACCAGATGAAAAAAAAACATGCATGTATTTGCATGCTGCAAATGACATAAACAGGTCAGTGTTAGTTCACTCACCAGCTGGCATCTCTACCTGTTAGGCATTCTGAACCTATTTCAACAATCCAGTGACAGACCTGTTAACATACACATACAAAAAAAAAAACAGTGAAGCTGAGTAAAACACATGCACTACACCTATTACAGCTGTTAACACCTACAGAATGAATTTTCTGATGTGCATACTACTGTACAGTTGCTAAACAGCAGACACAATAAGAAATGTAAGATAACAAAATAAGTTGTATCCAGGACAGAATGGTATTAATAAATACTGTGCTATAAGCAAAGCAGTAGTTCCCCACATGTAGTAAAATGAAACAGAAATACTAAGTTAAAGGCCCGGTAAAAATGAAACTGTGTAAATGAGAAAAATAATAAAACTGAACCAACACGGCCAATTGAAGGACAAATAAATTCACTTTATTAAGAAAATGTCTTCATAAAGTAAATTCATCTGTCCTTCTATTGGCCGTGTTGGTTTAGTTTTATTATTTTTCTTAGTTCCCCACATGTGCCTAACCAGATTTGCCTTCATGGTCTAACTGCAATACTTGATGGAAAATATTACAGACTCAATACGACTGATTATTTCTTAATTTTGTATACATATGCCCTAGGATTCAGAAATATTCTCTTTGCTCATACAAATTGTCTAGTGCAAGAAAGTCAATTTATGTGACATTGAGAAAATGCAATTCAAAGACAGCTAAGGCCACAATAAGAAAGAACTTCACGACTGGATCACTAGCATATCTCTGAATTGCCCTTATGTAACACTAGTTCCATCAAAATTGTGACTGTGTTAGTGTCTGCCATGACAAACCATTCATCATGTTGGTAAAAGCACCCTCCCACGCACTCAGTCACTCAATCTCAGATAAGCACACACACACGTGCACACACACACACACACACACACACACACACACACACACACACACACACACACACTCACCTAATGATAAAGAAGCTCCGCCTTCAGTCGATCGTATAGAAACCCTCACTCATTCACAGACAAACACAAATTCACCCATCAACAAAGAAGCCTCATTACAGTTGTTCATATAGAAAAACTCACCAATAAACACACACACACACACACACACACACACACACACACACACACACACACACACACACACACACACACACACACACACACACACTCACCTAATGATAAAGAAGCTCCGCCTTGAGTTGATCGTATAGAAACCCTCACTCATTCACAGACAAACACAAATTCACCCATCAACAAAGAAGCCTCATAACAGTTGTTCATATAGGAAAAACTCACCAATACACACACATACACACACACACATACACACACACACACACACACACACACACACACACACACACACACACACACACACACACACACACACACACACAAACTCACCTAATGATAAAGAAGCTCCGCTTTGAGTCGATCATATAGAAACCCTCACTCATTCACAGACAAACACAAATTCACCCATCAACAAAGAAGCCTCATTACAGTTGTTCATATAGAAAAACTCACCAATACACACACACACACACACACACACACACACACACACACACACACACACACACACACACACACACACACACACACACACACACACACACACACACACACACACACACACACACACACACACACATTCATCCAGCTTCATTCCTGCTCTTAGAGACATGTAAACACACTACTACACATGTGCACATACTAACCCTCACTACGTCCATGTCTTTGCCGAACTTACTTGTACTGCGACTGCTTTCATAGGAGTAAATGTCTGACCTCTGTCTTTACTTAACTTTTTCATCCAGCCATGGAAATCTATGCAGCAAAATGATCTCTGATTTGCTCAGCAGCATAAATTGAGAGCTGCTGGCACTACATGGCTAATTACCATAGTGACTCTGTGGGACTGACTCCTTATTATGCAGATGGATCAGCAGGTCAGCACACCATGCTGAGGCCCCCACTAGTTGGAAACCTCAGAATAGGTCAGTCTCTGAATCGGAAAGGTTTACCATGGGGATACTATTTATGTTAAGGGTTTCTGCTCACAGTGTTTCTGAATCCCATGGAGTACTATATGATACTGACCCTGAATCAGCTGCAACACATTCCCGTCAAGCCAGATGCATAAACAAGCTGCATGAGTACCTAATGGATCATTGTGTCAGCACTCAAAACAAAATGAGTTTTGAACAGGAATATATAACACGAAACTGAATGGAATGTTCATATAGAGGGCAAACTCCCATGTATTCCGCATACTCTCCTTGCTTTATTATATTCACTTCACTATCATTGCAACTCAGTAAAACAAAATACAAACATAATATGGTCTTACTATGAATGGCTATCATCTCAGTAATGGAAAAACCTTACAAAAGAAAGCAAATACTTATCACTACAATATGTAGCCAGTAAGTACACAATAACAAACTCCATCCTTGGTAATAAAAGTTCAAGCTTATAAAAAATTGACAATGGTGTGTGATAAAAAGGTTTATAAACCACAGAATGTAGATATTCTTATTATCATCATTCTATGATATGTGAACATTCCAAGTGATACAGTGATCCAAGTGAAAGTAAGCTGCGTGAGTCAAATTTAGTGACATTTCTTCACAATAGTGGAGAATTCATCTTTCTTCTCTATTATGTGATATTGTAGTGGATATAGAGATAGATACATATATATTCATATGCATGCATATACATATGTTTGGGAAGTGTAAGGAGCTTATCTCCTCCAAAATTAAGAGGTGCAAGGGACTTCCTATGAGGTTCACCGGAAGACTTTTTGGTGATTTTAATTCACTGCTTTTGCCGTTATTGAGATTTTTACTACCAAAATCCACAAAAGTTCACAGACTAAGATAAAATCCAAAGTAATGACAACCACAGGGATTAATCCAAAAATGTTAATGAAGCACTTTTCATCCAGTTGATAACATGAACTTCATCAGATCAGATCATCTTTTATTAGCAATCTGTGCACACCATCAGCCACTGAAACATTATAACCAATCATAGCAACTCAGTCTAATTCACACTTGGGAAAATAAAATGAAATTCAATAAAAGAGTTACAAACGCACTTTACAGACACTGCCAACTTCATAGTTCTGCAAATTTTACATTTATAGTGATTGATAAAGTCATGGGAAATAGACAATTTAAAATGGGGTGGCACTCGAATTCGAATTACAAGGAAAGAAAATGGATCATAAAATTAGGGGGACGTTTTGCACCAGGTCTCAATGATAAAATGTAATTTAGAAACTAAAAAATAAATACATAAAAATATAAATTATTTTATTGTATTTCACTATGTGGGGAAGTGATGTCACAGGAATTGTTTTGGCATTGATGGTATTTAAAGCATTCGGTTATTTCTATTGTTATCACTGATGAAGGCTAGATGCCGAAACTGGTCTGAATTATGATACAATAAACTTTGGCACTTTATATGCATCCTTGTGGTGCTGGCCTTCTTTGCTATATGAAATAAAATGAAACGTCAAATACTGCACCAAAAAATAAAAACAGGACACCGGGTAATACCCCAATGAGTGACTGAAAAATTCATTGGGTCTTGTGTATCAAATGCCACCTTTATTCATGTCTGAACAATCTTGAATGCTTGCCAAGGAATTTTTGATACCTTACGTGTCAGACAATTTGCACTGTCATTCAGAAGCTGCTTTTTCAGTATGTGTGGTTGTTTCTTGCAATTAGATTACAGGGCTATCAATGTTTAAGGTCATTTGGTAGTCTGGATTTAATTTGTTGACTTATAACTTCTGGTAGTTTGAATACTTTATATATGTATATATATATATATATATATATATATATATATAGGTATGCAGGCATTTGATCGGCCAGTGGATGGTTGATCGGGTTATTGCCGAAAGCAGTGCGGCAAATCCTCAAAAAAGTGATCGCACTTGTTGCAAATCGCAAATTATCATCCCCTTTTTGACCCGTGCTAGTGCTCGTTTAGGTGGAAGAGCAGTTGGAAACTTTCCGAGCATTCAGCATTACGAAATTCATGAATAAAACTTGGTAAACTGCATGATCGAGCAATTTTCGCTCGACTAAATGAATGTATTCCTTATATATATATATATATATATATATATATATATATATATTTATATGGATCTACTTCTAAAGCTTGATGTTTCAAAACCTCGAACTTTGAACTTCAAATGGCCAAGACCAGAAAATCAAAGTTTTTAAGCTTTGAAAATGAAATAAAAAACAAAAAAAAAAGCTTCTCTGCATCCCCCACACCCACTGCTAAATAAATATACCAACTCTGAGATCTCACTACAGAGAGAAAAAAGGTAAATATCCCATTCTGTGCTGTACGGTGATCTCTGTTCAAAACGTTCAAAGTTTCAGACTTCGATCTTCTGGTGTTAGACGCTTGAAGTTTGAAGTTTTGAAACTTCGAGCTTTTTAAGGGGTTCCAAATACATATATATATATATATATATATATATATATATATATATATATATATATATATATAGTCTAATGAAACATTGGACAGTCAAGAGTGTGAATAAAAAAAGAATGTTCTTTATAGAGCAAATTGAAAATTATCAAAAACTGCATAAGTTCGTAAGAGGCTACTAGGTTAATGGCCCTATGTCCTTTACAAGCCTAACCATGTAGAAAACACATGTACCCTAACTAACCACAATTACAAGGTCATTGTTAGCAGAGCAGTTCTATGATCAGCACTGACTACCCCTATCCATGAGGAACATAGCTGCCAACCCCAGGTGAATTTACGGTCACCCATCCAATTGTCAAGTTTGGGCTTAAATAGGGTTATTGAGGAGCTCTGCTTCACGTGAAGTGGGAGTTTATTCCAGAGGAGTGGCAATTTCTAGGAGATATATCTGTGTCTCCAAAATGATTTGTTAATGTCAAAGGCTAGGTTCAGATCCTTAGAACTAGTGACACTTGTCCCATTTGATTTGCGGATGTGCAACATTTCCATTAGGGCAGAGTCAGAGGCTGCTCTGTAGTTTACCTCTCAGCAGCCTGTATGATACAGAGTACAGTGACAAGGCTTTCAGTCTTTTCATGTAAGTCACATTTTGGAAGTCCTGGATTCTCTTGGTTAGAAACCTCTGTGGTCTCTCCAGTTACTGGAGGTATCTGGTGAGATACCTACAGAAGGGAGCATTGTATTCAATTACTGGTCTGATAAGTGTCAAGTACAGTGGAGTTATAACCTCCTTAGGCTTGGATATAATGTCCTTATTTATGAGATGTGCAATGTAGAAGGTTTTCCTTACCATTATGGATACATGGTGATTGAAGTTTGGATTGCTATCAACCTGTGTTCCCAAATCTTGCACCAGTGGATTTGAATGTTGAGGGGTGCTATCTATATCATAATTGACAGGAGCTACATTGTTGTCACAGGGGATAATGAGGCATTTTTTTGTGTTTAGTTTTAGTCTGTGACTTTGACACCAATCATTTGTTTGCATCAGCCCCTTCCACAATATGTTTACTTTTTTGGGGAACTCAATGATTGTGGCCAGTTTGCAGTCATCTGCAAACTTGGTAAGCCACAGGCCATCTACTTTCACCTGAACTTCAGAGAAATAGATGCCAAACAGTAGATGGCCCAGCACAGATCCTTCTGGTACCACACTGGTAACTGGTCTACTGGAAGAGGTGAACTCCACAACTTTGACAGTGTGCTTTCTGTTGGCTACCCATCTAGTGATGTATGGGTTAATCCCCAGATGGGAGAGTTTCTCAATGATCCCTGAGTGGGAGATTGTGTCAAAAGCCTTGGCTAAATCAATATAGCTGGTATGGTCTTTGGTGACATTCTCAAAGAAGTCCACCAGGTATAATAAGCAAGATCTACCCTTGATGAAACCAAACTGGGTTGGATCAAGAGTTTGAAACTGTGTCATTATTGATAAGATCCATGATGATTCTTATCATCGCCTTGCAGATAAGGCTGGTTAGGCTTACAGGTCGATAGTTTCCTTGGTCAAGTAAAAGGGGATTATTGCTGCGGTTCTCCACTCTGCCAGAACAAAGCCAGTGCTCAGGCTAAGGTCAAAGAGAGTGCCAGGTCTTTCTGCTAAGTCTTGTTTTAGATTGTTTAGTAAGTAACCTAGGATATTATCTGGTCCCACAGAGGCCGGGTTTTTGGCCTTGGGGTGTGCTTGTATCCCTGTGGGGATGTCAGATCTGATCTTTACTTCAAATTAGACTGATTTATGGTCTGACCTTACCATTGAGGGCAAGGCAGAGGGAGTAGTGCAATGACCCCCCCCCCCCCAAATGATAGTAAGCACTAGGTCTAGGACATTTGAGTCCCTTGTGGGGGTGCAGACCAATTGTTCCAGGGCATTTGAATTAACAAACTCCAGGAACCTCAGAGCACTTGTGTTTGTGCTCATGTAAGTTGTCCAATCAATGGAAGGATAGTTGAAATCTCCCATGACCAAGGTGTTTGGCTGTATACTGAGCAACTCTATCAAGTCTAGGTAGGCCTCGCCTGGTTCAGGGTGGGGGATCTGTAGTTAGAGATGATGTGGCAGGGGTATTTTGCCTATAGTTATTCGGGCCTGGAGTAACTCAAGAGAGTTGTACTGTTTTACCAGTCTTGAGGTGTATTTGGATTTAATGAAGATGGATATATCTCCACCTTTGGTTCTTTCAAGCTTGTTTTGAGGTTCAAATGTGTGAAAGGCATTGTACCCTTGTATGGCTAGGGTGCTCTCTGTGGGCTTGAATCAAGTCTCAGTGACTGCACAGACATCAGCATCTTCTAGAGATTGCAGTTTACCGTACAGGTTCCTAGCATTAAGCAGCCTGACTTTGAGTTTGCCTCTAGTGGATTTCTTTACGTCAGAAGTTTTGTTGTTTTGATATTGCCTAAAAAAGGCACTATGGGGGAAGAGAACATCTTTGCCATTATCCAAAAGCTTTGAGGAGACAGATGAAGGCCATCTCTGGCAAAGCACATGTTTTCCCAGACTGTCACATACTTGATCCCCCTGGAGTGACACCAGAAGCTAAGCCAATTATTGAAATTAATCATTTTTTGTCTGTATTGTGGCATCATCCTAGGTGAAATTAGGATGTTGCCTAGGGATAGCGACATACCTGTCTGGGACACATAATCTGAGAGTTCAGTCATGTCTCTCTTCATATAATCCAGAGAGGTACATCTCAAGTCATTCACTCCGACATGTACTGTGACAGAGTCATAACAGTAATTGTTGCTGAATGACTTGAGTGCGTGTGTGATTTGATGGATCCTGGCATCTGACTGGTAGCTGACTGTGACCTTCTCCTTGTCCAGCCTAGTGAGGGAGACATCTGTGTGTCTCACTATTGAGTCACCTATGACGATGCCATCAAGTTTTGAGGTGTTTTGCCTTTGGGGCATAATTGTTGAGACACATATGTGTGCTGTTATGTGTAGTCGTGGATTCTGTTTGTGTACAAGTATGTGTAAGTTGTTTGCTCTTGGGAGGTCCCTGGTCTTTTGGTAGGCTCTTAGTGAGTATCTTCATGTATGTGGGTTTATGTGTCTTACCTTGTGTGAATGGAGACGTGTGTCTGCTGACAACCTGTTTGATGTCTTTTTTATTATGTGAAAGGACTGATTCTAGTTTTATGTTATAGTTACATATCTCACATACTGTATTTGTTTGTTTTAGAAGCAACTGGTTGTCAGTATACATGAGGCAATTGCTACATTGCCTCAGAATGCCCATGTCAATCAGGCTGGCTGGAGAAATGTTGGGAAATTGACTTTCCATAGTAGCAGACATTGACTAAAAGTAGTTTTTACAAGGTGCAAGCCCTTCTGCACTCCCACACCCCCTGTTGATTATATATACTCACTCTGAGATTACATAATAGTGGGTGAGGTCAAAGGTCAAATTCCCTCACCGTGCTGCACTGCGTTTTCATACAAAAAGCTGCTGGCCAAAACTCCACTCATTAGAATGTTTGCTCATATGACCATTTGCTTTTTTTTTTTTTTTTTATACCACTAAAAAGTTTTTGCCCATATGACTGTTCACTCTTCTGGTTACAACCATGTAAAAATCATCATCAACCCCCTTTTTCCTAATTTTTACATAGGATCAGGGTGTCACGTTAACTATCACCATCTCTCCTGATTTAATGCCACACCCCTGCCTTCTTCAACACACATGCCTGATGGCTGCAGATCTTTTCTCACACAGTCCATCTACCACTTTGCTGGACACTTTCATTTCTCCTTGCCTTCTTTCTGTCTGTTCCATATCTTCACCAGATTATCGTCTGCTTTCCTGCGCATGTGCCCAAACCACTATAATCTGTTCACTTTGACCTTTTCTGCAATTGGAGCTACTTTGGCTTCTGCTCTGCTGTTCTCATTGCTTTGCCTGTCCCACAGTGTGCTTCCTACCACCTGTCTCAGGTATTTCATTTCCATCACCTCTTGCTTCCTCAGTTGCTCTGCCTTTACTGCCATAGTTTCTGTACCATACAGTAGTACTGGTCACGCCACTGTTTTGCACACCCTACTTTTGAATTCCTTGGCATTCTTCTGTCATAGACTATAGCTGATACTCTATGCCACTTGGCTGCAGCCCTTCTGGTTCTAGCTTTGACCTCTTCATTCAGACTACCCTTCTCCTCAACCATCCCTCCCAGATACTTGAAGCTGTTTACCTGTTTCACTATCTTCCCTTCTGTCTCTGTTCTCAGCTTCTTCTGATTTCTCCATTTGCTGT
>NC_056728.1:140698041-140720541 GCF_019279795.1 Protopterus annectens
AACCACCCCTCCCAGATACTTGACGCTGTTTACCTGTTCCACTATTTTCCCTTCTATCTCTACTCTCAGCTTCTTCTGATTTCCCCAATTTGCTGTCATTATCACCATCTTATCTGTGCTTAGTTTCATCCCATGTGCCTTCAGTTTTGCATTCCATTCTTCTATCCTTTACTGAAGTTCTAGCTCAAAGTCTGCCTGTAATGCCACATTGTCTGCATACAGCAACTTTGTTGATCTGTCCCCTCTGACCTGTTTGTTAATGTAGTCCATCACAAGTATGAACAGAAGTGGGTTCAGAGCTGAACCCTGGTGTACACCCACTTCCACTGGGAACCCCTGTCTGAGGCCGAACACTGTTCATACTTGACTCATTGCACATAGCATGCACTAATTCTACCAATGTTCCTTGGACTTCAAACCACTGCAGTACTGCCCAGAACAGCTTTCTTGGGACCTTGTCATATGCTTTCTTCAAGTCTAAGAATGCCCAGTTGGACTCTCCCCTCATCTCTAGCTTCTTCTCAAGTATCTGTCTTGCTGTAAACATCAGGTCAGTTGTGCTGCATCCTGATCTGAATCCGAACTGCTCATCTCCCATCTTACATTCTACTGCTCTGCATATCCATTAATCAATCACCCTGTCCAGAACTTTCATGCAATGCGATAGGAGTTTGATGCCTCTGTACTGCCCACAGTTGTGGATGTCACCTTTCTTCTTGTAAACTGGCATGAGTATGCTTATTCTCCAGTCATCTGGGATATGCCTTTCTCTCCATGGTGCTATTTGTACCCTCAGGAGCTATTTCTCCCCATCTCACCCAGCATCTTTATCATATCTGCTGTGACCTTATCTGAGCCTGCTGCTTTCCCTGACTTCATCTTCCTTAGTGCTGTTCTTACTTCTTCTAGTGTGGGCTCCTCTTCTTCTCTCATCGTAGGCTGTTTCTGGGGCAGTACAGCTTCTGTGGGGTTTTCTTCATTCAGAAGCTGCTGGAAGTACTCCTTCCATCTGTCTTTGATATCCTGTGGACTGCTGAGCAGGTTGCTGCCGGTATCCCTTTTGAAGGTGTCTGACTATCTTCTTTATCTTTCTGCCTTTGGCTTGCAACCTGATATAGTTTCTTTGTGCCACTTACTGAGTCACTTTCCAGAATTGGGTTGAGTACCTCCGATGCCCTATTCTTTGCTATTGCAACTTCTTTCTTATCTTCTTACTTCCTGGACTTCTTCATTCCTCCACCAGCTTTCCTTATGTACCTTATTTCCATACCTGACTTGGCCACATATATTTTCTGTAGTCCTAACACATGCTGTTTTGGGGCGCTGCCATTCTTCTTCAACTCCTCCCATTTCCTCCTCTTCTTGGGGTGCTAGAGCCCTGAGAAATTCCTTGAACTGTTGTACTTTCCCTCCAGTCAACTTCCAGGTCTTTAGCCTGGTCTCTATTAGCCTTAGAGCCTTCTCTGACCATTGCTTGCAACTGATTGTAGCAACCAGTGGTTTATGCTGTAGGCCCATTGTTTCACTGGGAATGACTTTGCTATCATGGATTCTACCCCAGTGACTTTTCCTTACTGGGGGAAATATACCTGAGCTGCATGTTGGCTATTCTTCTATGTGATCCTATGGCTGTCTCTCTTTCTGAACCATGTGTTGGCTAATATCAAGCCATTTGACAGAGAGAAGTCTAGAATGGCTTGCCCTTCTTTATTCCTGTTGGCCCATCAATGTGGATCAAGGCAGTCCTCATATCATGTTCTATCTGTCCCGATATGTGCATTCAAGTCACCCATTATCAACACTAATTCATGTTGTCCTGCTTTATCTAGTAGGTCCTGCAACTGCTATCTGAATGCACTCTTTTCCTCACTGTCACAACCCTGCTGTGGGGCATAGGCTGAGATTGTGAATACTGCCCTATCATTACACTGGAGTGTGATAGCCATGAGTCTGTCGTGAATTCTGATGTTATCACTCACTGCCTTCTGAAGCCTCTCTCACCACAATTCCTACACCATTTCTAGCCTGTACCTCACCTAAGTAGTAGAGTCTGGATCGCAGGCCAAGTGGCTTTGCTGCACTGCCAATCCATCTCGTGTCTTGGCTACATTGGATGTCCATCCTCCTCCGTATCATCATGTCATCCACTTCCAAGTTGTATCCTGTCAGTGAACCTGCATTAAACGTAGCAATTCTCAGTTCATGTTTGACAGGTTGGTTGGCTTTCACTCAACAGAGCTATCCCTGGTAACCCAGGCAGGGCAACTAGACACCGACCACCCAGTAGCTTATTGACCCAGGGCTGCTGGGCTTTATGGAGGGCAAAAAGACAGAAAATCCTCACATAATATAAATCTCTGACAAATTCAAGCTCTGTAGCACATAGCAACCCCCCCAAGAAAAGGCATCTTAATACACCAATTAAACAATTAATTAATTACAAAATTTAAAGCAAGTCAGAGGATGTGTAGCATATAGAGTATCATTATGTTTACATTTTATTGAGTAATATAATACATTTTTAAAACTGTGCACTAAAGAGACTTGCATACTTAATGCTAACATTTCTGCATGGGAAGTTCAAGTGAGAATGTAATTTTAGTATATATTTCATTGTTAAAAAAGAGAAACACATAGTAATAAGCCATCACATTACATCAAAACCCACCACTCAGACATAAGCATATCCGTGATTTAGTCTCAGATGATATTATTTCTCCAGTACAGCTTTAGTTTTATGATCAAGCTTAGCAGTACCCAGGGACAGGCATTGTTTACTGTCTTACTGAAGCCTTTGTTTCACGTACATGTCTAACAGCTGAATTGTTAGCAACCAGCCCTATGTTAATAATACTGCTATACATTCACAGTTATGGACCTTAATCACAGCTCATTGCATTGGGGTTCTTATTAAACAGGATCAGCATAAAGAAGCGGTAGGAGTTTGCAGTGAAAACAGAAATACATTGTATTACTATCCTCAGTACAAAATTATGTCTTTCTTTTTGAATAATAGTGATATAAATATAATCATTCAAATGAAAATAGATCCACGTTGATATAATTACATATATTTCCTTAATTCTCTATGCTGGGATCCTGGTTACAAACCCTGCCACTCAGAAAGACAGTATGCCATATAAGATCTACTAATGTTATTCATTCTGGCTGTCTACCAGTTAAACAGTTTATTTCATCTAAATAACCACTCTGTGCTGATAAAATATCAAATTGAGTAGCTAGCTATTGCATTCCTTTGGCACACAAAACAAACATATGTTATTATTTATATCAATACTTGCAATCAGCTATTCCTTCTCATAATCCTTCAGAATGGGAATCTGTCTGAGGAAATGCATTTGACAGACTTCCTAACAGAATGCAAAGTTAAATCACATAGTAAACATATGCAGTATTTTAATAAATACAATCAAAATTGCTGGCAAATGTTTTATATAATTAGCATGCAACAGTTCAAAACAAACAGGAAACACCAGCTGGAGCTATTACTCTGAAAAACTAGTTGGCAAAGAAAACTGTACCACAGATTTTAAAGAATGACTAATGTTGTCCTAAGTGACTTTTTGTTAATATATTTTTCTGCAGTTTTTTTTTCTTTCAAGTGTTTCAGTTTCGCACATTGGTTTTAGAGCGTACTTTCTGAGGTGCAATAAACTATTAGTATTAGGACAGAATACAAACTGAATGCAGGTTTTTAGGTGATATTCAATATGCATTTGATAAAGCTGAGCATTGATTTCTGTTAGCTGGAAGGGTAGACAAGGGAAAAAGTTAGTGTCTCAGACTGATAACAGCAATGAACCAGAAGTAAAGGAACTGATGGATATGTGTAACGGAAATGAAGCGAGAGGGACTGGCATATCAGATTTGTCATGCCGACATAAAGCAATGGCTGCTGTGAATCTTTAAAGCTAGCCAGAGTTAACAGTAAGCACTTAGTGAGTAGCAGTCGTGGAAAATGAGAATGAACTTTTATAGTTTATTGTGGGCAGAGATTGGGGTGATGTATTTTTGATGTGGCACATTTATTAAATCGGTGATTAAGTAGTGTATGTAGAACGACAATTTGGCATTTCTGGAAAATGGGGATAAAGACACAAGTGACTAAAGATATAGACAATACCACAAATATAAACACTAACCCTGCGATTGTGTAAAAGCCTCAGCAGTCATCTGAATTGCCCAAAGTGGGTTGGTCAGTTTCCTTGAGTATAATTTGGTGGGGGAACTTGTTTGTTGATGATTACTCCTAGAGTAGCATTTTACTCAGCAGAGTGATTCGCTGAATCCTACATACATTTCATTTTTTTTTATATGACATTGAAATTTTTGGTTTATCTGCATAACCATGCTTGTGTTATCAATATTTACAGGTCATAACAAAAAGGTTATGCCAAACACCTGTTAGCAAATTAAGTGTACATTTGTTGAAGCAAATGAATCGCAACTAAAAATCATTTTAATTTGGGATCTGGACAGGTCTACTGAAACTAAGGCCAATATTCTACAGTGACTCAGACATGGGTGAATGGGCATGCCTTTGCTGAAGGTTGGGTATCGTGCTGGCAACTCAGCACCATAAAAATCTACTGCTAATCATTAGCAGACCGGAGTTCTGCTATGGCGACCCCTAACCGGGAGGAGCTGAAAAGACAAACAACAACAATTGCAATGCTAAGAAATAACCTTACAATTTCAAAATTATAAATAGCCTGGAAACAAATACTTCTAGCTCAGTTGTTTTTGCCATTGCAGCTGTTTCTTTGCCAGCTTGATTTGCTTTGGTATTTATGGCATAGTTCAGTCTAATAATAACTATGAAACAACTGGACCTTTGCGAAATCACCTGTTAACTTGCCCTTCAGGCTACTGTACTCACAGTCACCACTGTTTTATTAAACTGAAATAATATTGTACAGTAAATAATAAATTAATTTAGTACGCATACTCCTGAAAACAAAAATAACTTTGATGTCCAGTCATCACAGATTTATCTTATTAACCAAACTTCCTTTTACATAAAGTTTTATTAGCTTTACTTTATGAGATCTATATTCATTATCTACATGCACTGATTTAATACTTTATTTTCATATGTTAAAATTATTCTTTATTATCTTTGAAATCCTTTTACTAAAGCACTGTAACATCATTAACTTTTGTCTTTTGTATATATTGCTTTTTGTAATTATTATACTTTGAATAAAGATTCAAGTGTGTGTGTGTGTGTGTGTGTGTGTGTGTGTGTGTGTGTGTGTGTGTGTGTATGTATGTATATATATATATATATATATATATATATATATATATATATATATATATATATATGTATATATATGGGTCGACTTCACATCACCTAAAACTCATTTGACAGAATTTAATTTGACCTAGACCAAATCACCTAATTTTCAAATTACATAACACTCATTTGACTGAATCTCATTTCACTGAATTTTAATCCATAGACATGTTGTGGGTTTACCTTCACCTGTCACTTGCTTGTGATAAAAAGAATTACTGTAACTTATAGTGCTGACTGGCAGAATACCGATAGTCATGTAGAATGTAGTGTTGTAGTATTTCTAAATGCGGGTGTGTCTCTTTACATTTTTATGACAGTATCTAAAGTAATATGGTTGATGGTTTGTGTGCTCGTGGCAGTATGCACAGTACTATAAGGAAAGTAAAAGGTAGATGGCCTTTTCTTCACTGTAGTGCAATCCTGGAGTTAGTATATATATAATTTGGGGGGGGGGGGGGGGGGGCACAGCCTAGTTTGGTTTGATATTGTCCGGTTTCTGTTAAGAGGGTAAGTAAGTATTTTTTTTAAGTTCTGGAAAGAGTTAGTCATTGGTGTTGTAAGTGTGCATGTCTATGGTTTAAAATTTAATATTTTGAAATTCAGCATTGTAAGCTTTCGGTGAAATGAAATTCAGTCAATGAGTTTTCAGTAATTTGAAAATTAGGTGATTTGGTCTCGGTCAAATGAAATTCTGTCAAATTAGTTTTAGGTGAGATTTAGGTGATGTGAAGTAGACACAAATACACACACACACACACACATATTTATATAAATATATATATATATATATATATATATATATATATATATATATATATATATATTCTCTGTATATATTATGTGCGGTGGTTAACCTCACCTTCTATGTCTTTTGCCTCAAAGGCAGAGACTAAAATCAGTTAATATTTCTTAGTGCTCTAACCCGGTAAATAAACAAGTAAAGAAGCTAACTAACTGACCTAGGTACATTGCTTGACCCTGCTTATTTGCATATGATGCAGTTATTTTTATAGGTTCATAGTTTCATACTAGGCTGTTGATCAGGTGGACTATTTACAGCCTAGCCTAGCCAAGCCAAGATTTCCACCAATCTACTAAGACATGAATGAATACCAGAAGCAAAATGAGTTCTGGACACTTTCCACACTGAGTAGACAGGGGGACAGATACTTACAACTGCCCATCCAGTCATCCAGGTTATACTTAAAGATGGTCATAGAGGTATTCTGCTTTACCCCTTAGGGAAGTCTATTCTATGAAATGAGGTATTCTCTGCAAAAGATATGTATGCCACCAGCAAGTCCTATTTATGTTTTAGTGGTAGTTTAGGTCTGGGTGGTAATTAGTTTTGTGAATGTGTGGAAGGTGATATAAAACCAGATCATTCAAGGCCGTGGAGAAAAGGCAGAGATATCCTGTCAATAAGTGGTAGAAAATGGAAAAGAGTGAGACCACTTTAAAGGGGTCATGGTAACTCAAGTAGGACCAGCCTTTTTGTGGTATCTAAAGCCTGGGTGTATGCCTAGCCAAGTACATATCAAAAAGGAGGGCATTATATTCTACTACTGGTGTGATCAGGGAGGAGTAGAGATGCTCAATGACCTCTGTGGATCAAGAAGATACCCTCTGGTGATTAGTCCTGCTATATAAAGCAATTTTCTAACAACATAGATCACAAGGTGGTCAACAGATGGTTAATTGTCAATGAAGGTGCCTAGACTCTAATGACTGAGTTAAATTTTAGGGGGGGTGTCACCTTTGTGATAGGAATGGGAGTGGTCAGGTTTGCTAAAGGACACAGTGATACATTTTCTGGTATTTAGCTTGAGGCTGTGATCAAAGCACCATCCATTATCATGAGTTAGACCCTCTAGAGAGCACACAGGTCACCTTGGCTATTTATAACAGTAAACTTCATCAGACACAGGCCTTTGATGTCTTTTGAAGTATCAGAGATGTTGATACCAATCAGATGTGGTCTCAGGATCGATCTCTGAAGAACGGGTACTGTTAGTGTGCTAGTCTGATATCTAGCAGGTAACATAGGGGCTTAGTATCCATATCCTGATTTTCTTTGCTTTAAAAAAAGACCAAGAACCAAACAAAACAAAACCTGCAGGGAGTGTGCACAAATAGAAGCAAAGTACAGAACACCAAAAAATAAACCAAAAATCAAATATTGAAATAGTTTATTTCCATAAATACCACCTTATTTATTAAGTGCTTTCAACCACATAAAAATGTAAAACAGACTTCTTCAGAATAAATCGGAAGTTGCATCATAGGTTAATTTATATATCACTGTCTAGTTAGAATAAGTTAATTAATTAACTGATTTATCTATTGTTGACTTAAATTAACCTTATTTTAAATAACCTTGAACAATTACTGGCCAACCATAAAAACTTCAGAAACTTTATGTCCGTACAAAAAAATGACAACCTTCAAAATAAATAAATAATAATAATGAAAAACAGAATGTAAATATCATAGAAACCATTAAGTACAGATGATTATAGAAGAATAATAATCCAAAATCTTGAAAATAAATAACTGACCAAAGATTGATATTAATAATTATATTAATAGTTATAATTTTGCTGCTCTGAGCTTTAACCGGGTAATGCAAACAAGATCTTCTAAATGTGGTTTGACTGTTGCTTGTAATCTGTTTCCATATTAATTCTTTATATTCAAGCCTTGTCTCCCATGCCCCCCCCCCCCAGAATCCTGTAATATTTTATCCAAAATACCAAAGCTGAAACGTTTGAAATTAGAGCAAATTATGGAAAGTTTATATAAAGCATTATTTACACACTGGCCTTGAAAATATCACATGTATCCTCATAAATTATTTTTCTATGCAATCTTTCAGATTTACCAATGTAAAAGGCAGGGCATATGTAGCATTTTGCTAAGTATACTATACCTGAGGTCTTACAACTACCATTAATAACTATCACACTACTACCACCACCATTTTCCAACTTCATAGTTGTATCTTCTAAAATGAAGCTACACTGCTTACACGATCTACATTTTTATTACCTTTACTAGAAGGATGGGCAGTGTTGTTCTCAGATATAGTGGACACCAGCAACTACTTTAAATTACTTGCCAGTTAATAAAAAAATAAGTGGTTTTCCTAAAATATCATATACTGCCTCATTAGTTTTAAATATGTTCCAGTTATATTTATAATGGTCCTAACTGCCTTGGAGCCTGAATTATATTGTAGTACAAAAGCTCTTTCTAAAGGACTCTGTCCTTTATTTTTCCCTGTATCATTATCATCCCTATAAGGGTATTAGGTTACAGTATACCTAGTCTTAATAATGGCTTGTTTTTGTTTTCCCATTCAAAAGTAACTTGGGAACTTATGTTCCTAATCAACTTATAGGTTCATAGGTCCACAGGAAGTTACTAGACTAATGGCCTTAGGGCCTTTACAAGCCTAGCCATGTAAGAAACCCATGTACCCTAAATGACCACAGTTAGACAGTCATTAACAGACTGATTCTATGATTAGCACCAAGTACCCCTGTCCATGAGGGACATAGGTCTCACCTCTGGTGTGATTAATAGGGTAATTTGATCTTCACCTTCACCAAGCCATAAAGAAGGAACATCAAAAAGTAGGCTGCTTCTGTAGAGTAAAACACTACCTTACCGACTCTGCTAGACAAAACGTAGGCATTTCTTTTCTACTCCCTGCCCTATTATATGCCTCTTCTATTATAATCAAACTCATGTCCTCTCTATCAGACAAACTAGAATTCACACCCAACCAGCTATATAGATCACATCACTGCCACTCTCTAAAACAACCAAAGTGTCTCGAACTAAATAATTGTCTATTGTACTCACAGTTAATTGCTACCTTCAAACTACTGTGCAACCCTGAAAAGTTCCCATCTCTTCACTCCATCATTCAACCCTACACTACTCCATAACTAAACCTAACAATGTAGCATACTCCCTATAGTCACACTGCATTGTTAATAGCCAGAATAGCATCCCCGTCCACTTAAGAACATTCCGCAACTTCAAAGACTTTAAATGCCAACTGAAGCAGCACATGACATATAAATGGCTCTGCACCACCCCTGGTTAAACTGGTACTAATGTAGCAATATGAATTTGTGCCATAACCCCCTGCTACATAAAAATTAGCGCATTATTATAACTATGGCCTCCTTTGTCATCCATCTCCTTTCCTTTCCTCGGGCCTCCTCACCTCCTTCTTTTTTTTTTTTTTTTGGCTGCTCTAACACTATCCTCTCTGCTATGCCCTAGATTTGGAACAATTCTTTATAGTAACATTTTTTTATGTAAAACCTGACACTCTCGGCATAATGATGGTATTGTACTGCATAAGCCTCCCCTATTTAAAAATATAAACAATATCATATTCAGTCTATGTAACTGTTATTTTAAACAAAATTGCTTTTAAATAATGTATCCAGTGTCAAAGATGTCTAAAGAATGGAACTGATGGTCATGAATGAAACTGACTGGAAATGATGAAACAATGCAAATGATGTCTATAATGTTGGCATAATAGGAGCTTTTTTTCCCAGGCCCCCACTGAAAAAGGGGCACTGCTCAGTCAGACTTTCCCAGTAAACAAATGATAATCAATAAATAAATAAATAGTTGCTGAACAGCTGGTATGCCTTCCAAAATTGTCTGGATCTACCAATAGCATGTATAATGGAAGGTTGTAATTAAAATCAAACAGGCCTACTTCCCTTCTGTTTGCTGCATACCCCAACATTTGGAAGGCTGGCTCTACAACCCTGTCATTCTGAAAAGTATGACTGAGCTTGGATGGTAATTGAAAACACTTTACAGGTTTTCTTTTTCTGTTTTCTTATTGCCCTAGGCCCAGCACAGCTTAACTGTATACGCCTTCTAGAGTGCCTTTACAAAATGCATAACTCTACACTGATTTCTTTTAAGTTCCAACTAAAAGTTATTCATCTACCCAGGGAGATTAATCAGAATGCGCTGATAGCCGATTCCAATATGTGATACCACCTGAAATCTTGTGCTTTGTATCAGAAAAAGTGCGACTGAAGCATGTGTGCAATAAATAAATACATATATACAATGAGTTTAAAAATGTACTGCAGTGCAAAGAAAGAGTTTTGCAGGAAGTGATCTGACCATTTGCCTAGCACACTGTCTCTGAAAATGGGGTGAGTCTCGGGCTGTCTCTGAAAATGGGGTGGGGCTAGCCACAGCCCTGCTACCTTTATATACTATTACATAGATCATTACAGCCAAGAACAACAGGAATACCCTCACATTGCAGAAATTCAAGCTTAATATATATTTTCCATATCTGTGTTTGGGTATCACTGCTTTGAAGATCACAATTACACCCCTCAGAATTTCAAGAAGAATGCAAATGTTGACATCATCAGTGGACAGACTGATCTTGGGGTAATACTCTCAATGAAATGCTTAACTAGAGAGTTGTCACTTTTCACAGTACTTAACTGTGAGATAATGTGAAAAGATAAGGTATGCATGTAATGCCATTTGTATGAATGTGACTAATAAAGAGATTGGAATTCCTGCTATGACTTCAGAGTTAGAAAATTAACTAAGGTAGTGCAAGGTCTAAAGCCCCAGCATGGAGGTCATGAGAAAGATAGAGAAAGAGCTTCAAAAACAAAGTTGTGATTCATTTTTAAAATCCCTGGTTAAAACAATGTTGACATATCCGGATATGAACAATAATTTTACACTTAACTAACACAAATATTCTAAAAAAAGAACAGTTAATATTGGTGAGCCGAGAGGTATCACGGTGGTTATAACTCCTTGCTTACCAGTTCCCTCATCTACCACTACCCTCTCTGTCCTACATTTTAGCATGTTCCCTATATGCCGCCATTCTGGGCCTCACAATAATGTTATTTTCCCCAAGTAATCTTTTCTGAGATTGAATTATAAAATTGAAGATCTTTCTGATGGCCAGATTAATTGAGTTCCATTTAGTTTCCACAGAAGTGATTTTCGTGGATAATGGAGTTGTATTCCACCGGGAAGACTCATGTTTCAGATGTGCACAATTTAAATATATTAGAGAGGTACAACGTTAAACATAATATAACCATAACACTATTTTGGTGCATTATCATGATGGAGGGTTGTGAAAATTAATAGGATGTGCACAACACACTAGTGCCATACGATGTGGAAATGTAGCACAACAGCCCAGGATTTGGTTGTGGTGACCTATATATCTGCAGTAAGATAAATTTACACAAGAGTTTAAATCTTTGTTGGCAGTTTAAGAAAACTAGACAATCTTTCATAATGTAGCACAGTTAGAGTTTCAGTTCATGATGGCAACATGTGGCATGCAAATTCATTAGTTACATGCAGGTAAGAAACATGATGGTGACATAGCATCAGTTTTTTGGCATACAACTTAGTTTACACAGTGACACACATTTTGGAATCATCTATAATCCATGGTTCTGAAACATTACATCATTGTGTCACTCTGGAATGTCATACAATTTAATTTGGTACATAGGACCAAAAGTTCATTTCAGGGCATGGTGGCAATGAAGACCTTTGGACTGTCACATTGAAATATCCTTTCACATTGTAACAAAGATAGAGTGGAAATGTCTGCTTTTGAAATGCAGTAGAAATGAAATGATAAATGTTTCAGGATTTGGTGGTGACACTGTTTTCAATGTGGTATATGAGAATTTAGCAATAATCCATGACTGGCTGTGGGTATTGAAATATTTGTCCACAGTTGGTATGGTTTGATTCTGAGTTCCACAATCATTTTGGAGATTCACGATATTTGTTTATGTTGCACAAATATGAAATGTCATTCAATTCACCTATAGCCAAACATACATTTTCTTTACAACATAAAAGATATACCTATGTAAAAATGGGCCTGTCCTAATCCCCATACAATATAAATGTGATTTGTATAATATAGTTTTTTCATCTTTGTACCTCATGCATACTGTGCCACACAATAAACCTATTTTGATTACAAATGATACTAGAATTGCTACTCAAATCTGTAATTTTTCATTTAATGTTAGCATTTATATAATGGTTATTCCTCTACGGTGTGTACATACTACTTATATTTATTATTTTATTTATGTATTGACATTTGTTAACCGGGTTAGTCCAACTGGGCTTGTAGCCCATTTGACCCGGAGAGAAAAGCTCCAATTCACAAACAATTTACACAATATAAAAATATAAAAATATTTGAGTCAAAAGAATTATAGAAATTTGGGATACAGCAAGTTACAGATACAAAGTAGATTGCATGCACTTTTCTTTAATCTCTTCATATACCTGTCTCATCTAATCTTCTTGCAGTTTTCTTATACTTTTTCTAGGTCTGCCAACAATCCACTGTTATTTTTCATCAATCATTATTATTTAATTACTTCTATCTAGATAGAATGTTAATATTATGTTTTATATTTTAAATTTGATATAAATTGTTTCTTTTCTTTTCTACTTTTTGTTTAATGTAAATATTCTTTTTGATGCTTCTGTATAGTTCTGTTCTTATTGTATTTTATCTTTTATTGTAATACACTGCCACACATCTCAATCATCCATTGTTATGTTTTTTCACACTTTTCCAATGTTACTTGTAAAATTTTTGATTTTCTGGTAAATCATTGAGGGGTTTGTTTGTTTGTCTTTTCGGCTTTTCCCATTAAGGGGTCACCACAGTGGAACTCCAGTCTGATAATTATTGGCAGTCGATTTTTATGGTGCCAGGTTGCCAGCCTGATGCCCAACCTTTAGCAAAGGCACGTCCATTCACGCATGTCTTTCGGAGGCCACACGACCACGGGGAGGACATGCAGACTCCACACAGAAGGCACTCCAGCCGAGAATCGAACAAGAGAACCTTGCTGTGAGGCAACAACGCTACCACTGTACCACCACGGCACAAAGTAGATTGCATGCACTTTTCTTTACTCTCTTTATATACCTGTCTCATCTACTCTTCTTGCAGTTTTCTTATACTTTTTCTAGGTCTACCAACAATTCACTGTCATTTTTCATCAATCATTATTATTTTATCACTTCTATCTAGATAGAATGTTAATATTATGTTTTATATTTTAAATTTGATATAAATTGTTTATTTTCTTTTCTACTTTTTGTTTAATGCAAATATTCTTTTTGATGCTTCTGTATAGTCCTGCTCTTATTATATTGTATATTTTATTGTAATACACTGCCACACATCTCAACCATCCATTGTTTTGATGTTGTTTCACATTTTTCCAATGTTCCTTGTAAAATTTTTGATTTTCTGGTAAATCGTTGAGGGGTACAGTCAGTAAATAGTGGTATACATTATTGTTTCATACTTCTATTTTTTCAGAAAATATGGGTTGATGTAAGTTCTGTTATTCTATTAATTTTCCAAATGAATTTCAGTAATGTGTAACAATTGTCCCTGATTTTGGACTTTTGCCCCCATACCCCCATTATTTTTGACTTTGTTCAGAATTCTTGAGCAAAGGAGTTGAGAGGCATTACACTATGATTTATTCAATCTTTGTTCCAGGGAGCTTTTCTCCACGAGTCTCTGTTGAAAAGGGGTTTTGCCCAGGCAGTGTATCCCAGATAATCTATGTAAATAAATGCATTTATTTAATGCAAACAACTAATAAATCCAAGCCTTGAGTTAACTATGCAGGCTGCTCAGTCCCAGTACATTGATAAAGCATTCTTCAAAATTTTACAAAGTTACTTAAAAGTTGTGGTGAATGTTATATTAATTAAAGCATTGCAAGGAATTTAACCCCCTCCCACTTCTCCCAAGGCTGCTCTCTCTTTGTGTGTGTGTGTGTGTGTGTGTGTGTGTGTGTGTGTGTGTGTGTGTGTGTGTGTGTGTGTGTGTGTGTGTGTTATCATGAAAGAGTGAATGCTCAAAAAAGCAAAGTAAAAAAGATTGATGTTTATAGATTGAAAGACAAAGTCATGATGAATAAAAACAACACTATTTTATGCGGGAGGGGACAAGCTTCCATGCACCCCCCCAGGCTAATAATACATACCAACTCCAAGATCATACAACAGCTGGGAAAGGGAAATTCTCACAGTCCACTGAACTATGATCTCAGACACAGAGAATCCTAGCAGCCAGAAAAATAAGAAAAAATAATGTTCACTCTTTTGAGCATTTGCTCTTACCAACTGCAACCATATATGATTTACATACACATATATATATATATATATATATATATATATATATATTTTTTTTTTTTTTTGAATTGCAAAAAATCAATGGTATGATCTGTCATTACACTGGGACTCAATCTATGTCATATCCTGTGCTGTACTATGTAGCAGGAATGATGCAATGATTCATTGAGGCATGGAATGGTTTCAGCACTGGCTGTCTGAATGAAAGATTAACAACAGAAATCCTCTGCTCTTTTGTTTCTCTTGTTTTTGTGAGCTGGGTCTCCTATGGCCTTTAATTTGCAAAGGAACAAATAACTAAGCTGTTATTTTCTGGAGAAGTGCAGTATTCGAGTCTGTGCAATCTGCTGATCCCCTCAGGTCACAGCATCCTTATCTCTGAGATACGGTAATGGCTGAGACGATGATATTTAAGGAGGTCATGGGTGCAGGAAACACTGCATCCTACCAAAAAAAAGTCTTACAAATGTGAGTGTTGTGACTCCGTGAAAGTGTCCTGGTGGAAAATCTGCCTCAAAGTACTTGGAGTCTACATTTGAGCTTGTGTTATATTAAATCCATAACTTATTTTTGTTACAATCATTATGATAAGTCTGCTTTTGTAAGACAACGGCAGTATTCTGAGCGACATATCCTTAACCTGCATGCTAACACCAGATTTGGAATATCTCTCTCTTGTCATATTCACTCCGTGCATATTGTCAAGTTATTAAATGAAGAAGCAACACAATCATTCCTATTTGCCATCACCATAATCATTTTTGCCAGGTATAATCCATGTTTATGAAACAAACTGCAAACATGATAACCATCTTGTGGTGTATCCTGTCTTGCTATGGTCCCAACTGCAAGCCATGTGCTCTACCTGAGGTGGAAAAAAGCGAGTGTGTCAGGGAAATCACTTGTAGTGGGAAATGCAGAGAAGTGCATGCAAATGAACTGCCTTGGTATCAGTGCATGCCATGCAGAGAGAGAAGGTATTAAAGTGAAGATAAAGAGGAGACATCAGTGCATCCATACTGTCAGGATGAAACTGATTAAGGACACCCCATCACAGTTCTTTATTTATTTATTTAGTCTGGAAATAAATGAGAGGAACATGGAATTATAGACATTAGAGAATGAAGGGAGGCAGGGGGTATCAAAATACGAAAAAAATAAAAGCACTGTGTTCCAAAACTGTTCACATTTTAACCTATATGCCACTATTTTACATGTCACGTTCTGCATCTCTACATAATTTTAGATTATGCAGCATTGTCAAGTTCCACAATAGCTGTACACATACCTTGTCCTGTTTACTGCCCCACCAGCTTTAACACGTGACTCATAGCAGAGATATGGCAACACTGAGGTCTCCTCACTCTCAACCCCAATCATCATCATCAGTTTCCTCCTTGGTGGGAAGTAGACAGCCATTACTAAACGTGTGTCCTTGTGAAATATTTGGTAGTACTGAGAATTATCACAATTAACAGAATTGCAAGGGATTAAGCATAACTACAGTAAAAATCCAGTGGTTTTTTTTATGAAGCAGCTTAGAATAAAATCCATTTAATGATAACTTAGTATATTTTACTGGCTACAGTACTTCTGCACCCAACTGTTTTATTGCAGCATTTTATCTAAAAACTGGCACTCAGTTCTTTTCTATAATCATAAATGCTATCTGCTCAGCAGTTGCCTGTGTTTGAACTCATGACTCTGAATACACTAAGCTTAGTAACCTTACTAGATAAAGGGCATTCATCAGCAGGGATGTCACATATGCTTCCTTTTATCTACAGGACTACAAGAACAGCATTGAAATGAGTCATATTTATTCCAGGGATAGAAAAGGACTGTTATGTTTAAATGCACAAGTCAAGCTTGCAAATGACCTCGTTCTGTTATGCTTTTTCCACGACATGTTGTGGGAGTTCAGAAACATCTTAATTAAACAACTAATCTGATGAGTCTTTGAGAGTGGAGTCTGATATCTACTTACCCATCATGCTTTAGGCACTCAGAGAAGTTGTGAATCATGTGACACCGTATGTCAGGCTTGTAACATAAAGCTATAACATACTGACATGCAGATCAGAAAATAACAGGCTTTGGAAAAGTGCACATTTTACAGAGTAATTTTAGCTTTAGTAAGTCTATTATCCAACTTCTGCCTTTGTATATCATTCCACAGTTTCTGAAAGACAATAGGTTTCTCTTAAAGGCAAAATAATTATTTGCATTCTGAGATGAAACCCGCAACCTCTTTTACAGCTTAGACTGTTTTTTTCCTGTCTTTAATCAATCATTTTTTTTTTTTGCCTGTACAATCTACCAGCCCTTTAGACTGAACAATGTAAAAAACAAGAATGCATTTGAAAGGCACTTCTTTCTATCTTTGTTTGTATATTGATGCTGCAAGACCTGAAGTGTAATAGCTTTAAGTATAAGGTAATGATATGTAGCTGCTGATTTAAGTTAACAGGACGATCAGGGGGACATCTGCACATATTCAATTTGCTCCAATGTCTAGGATGCAGTAATTTGATTCTTATAAAATGTGCTAATTAATCTTCACTTTTTATGTTAGTATAGCTAATCAAACAAGGTACGCCCTGCAGGAGTTTAGAATATTTATTATATTTGCCTGAAATTACGATTATATTGGGCAGGATTCACGAAGGCTTGCACGGAGTGTAAGAGACGTGTAACACTCCATGAAAGCCTCACGATCCAGGAACAGCCCGAAACTCTGTGTAAGAGACCAGCTAAAACATCTCTTACATGGACTGGGCGTGGATATGCTAAATACCTCATTTGCAGCCAAAAGGCATGCAAATGAGGTAGAGTAGCGATCCATGAAACAGAAAGCAGCCCGTGTAAGAGCTGTTTTAGCTGCAGAAATGTACTCAGTTGACAACTGAGTACGTTTCTGCAAAAATCACAATGGAGCCATGTTAGCTCCAAATAAAGGGTGCATATGTGTTAGGCAGCATGGCAATGGCCAAATATGTGGCCATTGGCAAGGTACCCCGATGCAAATATTAAAAAAATATAATTTTTTTTCGATGTTTAAATGCAGCGAAGCTCCGCGCAAACGGGTTACGCTGGTTTACGCTTCATTTGGCTGTCAGCACGCATATTACGCTCAGCTCAGCTAGGGGCACACAGTTTCAGCGTGTTCGAACTCTGCTCAACCCCTGGCACTCATTATGCACCTGTTAAACCACTACTCACCTTCGGGCACTCATTTTACATCTGTTAAACCACTGATCACCCATGGGCAGATGCACTCACCTTGTTAAACTGTAGCTCAGCTCTAGGCACATCTGGCATTTTTTATTATTTTGTTATCTCACATTTCTTCAAAATAAATTGCCTATGTCATTACATTTTACATAAAATATAATTTTATATGTGTACCATATATGTCAGGGACTTGTTTCATGCTTATTTCACTAAAAATAAAAATTGATGTTGTGCGGGCTCGAACCATGACTGCCTGCTCTTCAGCCGACATCTCTACCACTACGCTATTGCTTTTTGGCTTACTTTGCATATTTAGTTCTTATATGCTTTTCCACTGACTGCTAACTGTGGCTAAGTGCCGGGCAAGCCCGCGCAAATGAGCACACTCACGGGCAAACATCTTTACAATTTAAAAAAAATATATAACATGTTCATTTATATATTTTATGTTCATAGTCTGTGGGGGCATGTGTTGTGTTGTGTTTATTCACATTTCCATGGACTCTGTCGTGGGTGTTTACTTTGGAGACTTTTACTCTTCTGGAGGCGTGTCGGCTTGCAGGGCTCAGCCTATGGACATACCCCCTACTGTCTTCCACGGACCGTGTTAGCCTTAGGTGTGATTCAGCATGCCCTCATGCATATGCATGACATGCCGACGTCACACTGTTTAACTGCAGCCTCCGTGTAAGCCTTGTATCTCTTACACGGAGGCTTCGTGAATCCTGCCCATTGTATTTCTGCAAAGCCAGTAATTTGATATTTTCTATCAGAAACAAATTGTCTTGGTTATTTAGTCAGTCATGTCTTTATCGGTGGCATCTGTTCCAGTCCAAACCATTTCATTTTGATCATAAGAGAGAACAGCACATGACAGGACAGGATAGGATAGTATAGGATAGGACAGGACAGAATTAAATAGGTTAGGATAAGAAGTCACTTTTGAATGTGTTTTTATTAGCTTGTATTTTGCTGCCTTGGCCTTTTGGACTTGGTCTGTTCTTAACACATAGTTTTTTGAAACTTTTTTCCTGCTAACGCTAGTCATTTAATATCCAACTGGTAGTTAACCATGAATATGGGTGGCCACAGTGGTGCAGCAGTTAGTGTTGTCGCTAAGAGGTTCTCTAGTTCGATTCTTAGCTGGGATACCTTTTGTGTGGAGTCTGCATGTCTTCCCTGCGGTCATGTGGGTTTCCCCCAACATTTCAAAGACATGCAGTAGGTTGATTGGACACTATAAAATGGCTGTAGGTGACAGTGTGTGCAAGAGTGAGTGGAGTGAATGAACTACCACAGCAGGGGTAGCCACCCGGTGGTGTAAACCTTGGCTCGAGATGATTGTCACTGTAGAAGTGACACTCTGATCCCATGTGCAAAATGGGAAAAGGGGTTGAGGATGGATGGATGGAGTTAACAATGAGTATATCAGTAGTGATGTAACTGTCTTTAATTGATCTGAATCATTGCACTGAATAATTTTTATTAACAGATTGCTGAAGTATTATACATATGCACAAGCCTAGTTTTAGATACGTGTGTGTGTGTGTGTGTGTGTGTGTGTGTGTGTGTGTGTGTGTGTGTGTGTGTGTGTGTGTGTTTCTGCGTATGTGCCTATCAATATATATCTATATATATCTATATATATATATCTATATATATATCTATATATATATATATATATATATATATCTATATATATATAAATGTGTGTTGTGTGTGTGCGCGTGCACATGTATGTTTCTGTGTGTGTGTACATGTATACATAGATATATATATATATATATATATATATACACACACACACACACACACACACACACACACACACACAGGGGTCTATTTCACTTCACTGACAACTTATTTGACTGACTCTTATTTCACTGATCTTTAAGCTATAGAAATGTTGTGGGTTTCCCTTCGACTGTGATTTGCTTGTGATAAAAAGATTTTCTGTAACTTATAGTGTTGACTGTCAGAATACTGACAGTTATGTAGAATATAGTGTTGTAGTGCTTCTAAATGTGGGTGTGTCTCTAAACATTTTTATGGGAAGTATCTAAAGTAATATGGTGGATGTTTTGTGCATTCCCAGCAGAGTATAGAATACTGTAAGGCAAGTAAAAGGTATACGCTCTTATCCCCACTGTACTGCAATCCTAGAATTAGTATATATAGTTGTGGGTGTGTGGGGGACACAGCCCTCCACATTGCGGGGGTGGGGGTCGTAACTCCCCACCTAGTTTGGTGTTATATTGTCTAAATTATGTTAAGAGGGTAAGTAAGTAAGTAATTTTTAAGTTATTTATATATATATATATATATATATATATATATATATATATATATATATATATATATATGCCCTACTAAATCCAGCACTCGTAGTAGTATATCCAAATTAGTGGTGAAAATAGGAGAAATAAGTGAACAGCAAATTATTTTCATTCCATTTTATTGATTTCCATTCCTCCTGGCTTCCAACTGCCACGATATTAGGTACTACAAACCGGTTTCACCAGATAGGCGTCATCAGTGTTCACAGTACCCAGATATATTAGCGTACATTTATACTACACTTTAAAAACGCCCATTTAAAGACACATATCATTTGAATGATTTCTAAGACACTAATACGTGTCTAAATTACATTAGTATTACACTAACATAAAAAATAAAAATAAAAAATAAAAATTAAACACACATATTAAAGATTACTATTTTATACACATACTATTATACTCAGAAACTTTCATTAAGCCCTGGTTTAAATAGGGCACCCAATTTCAAAATCCACATTTTTCCTTTTCTATCCAAAATGTTATGCTTTTGTAAGATAGACAACGATTCACCCAAAACTCTATCTATTCCCACATAAATAAAGTGTGCACTTTTATGTACTAACTGATGTTTATATAGATCACTTTGTGTCCTTTTACAATTTATGTCACTGACATGTAGTGCTATTCTGTTTTTAAATACCCTGGATGTTTGCCCTACATAAAAGGCCCCACATCTACATATCACCATATATATTATCCAGCTTGTATTGCATGTGATTAAACTTCTAATATCAAATACTTTAGTAGAGTTGGGAGAAGTAAAAGATGTTTTTGATACTACTTTACAATAAGTGCAATTCCCACAAAACATACTACCTTTACTAGTTTCTCTCACTAACTTATTATCCATAAAAGTGGACTTTTTATGCTTATTAAGATGTTCCCCTATATTCTTTCCTCTACAATATCCAAAACTACACTGGTCAGCTATTATTTGATCAAAATATGGATCATTTTTTAAAATTGTCCAATGTTTCTGCGTGACCTGCCTAATTTTAAAAGTATTCGTTCCATATGTAGTAATGAATCTCATATTATCTGCCCGTGTTGTTTTATTATCCTGATTTACACTGAATAATTTACTTCTATCTTGCATCTTACCATATTTAAGAGCCCCCGTAACAAGATTCCTATCATAACCTCTATGTATAAACCTCGCATGCATATTTGTTGCCTCTTTTTCAAATTCCTGTTCATCACTACATAGGCATTTTAATCTAGTGAATTGCGCCTTTGGTATATTTTCAGTAATATGTCTTGGATGACAACTATTTGCTTACAGTATTGAATTATTAGTAAAAGGTTTCCTGTATATATTGGTCTTAAGTGTTCCATCTAACAATTTAGTGACATTTACATCCAGAAAATCTATAGTAAATTGTTCTATCTTACTAGTAAAAGATATTCTGAAAACATTCTTATTCAAATACTCACTAAATTCATACCATTTTTCAACTGTCCCTATCCAAATGCACCAACAATCATCTAAAAAATGTTGCCACATGTCCATATATTGTTTCTATATGTTCTTGTCATTCTATATCATTCTAGCCTCCAAATAGCCCATAAAAAGGTCTGCATAAATGGGTGCAAAATTAGTACCCATAGCAGTGCCTTTCATCTGCAGATACCATTCTTTTTTTACATAAAAAAATTATGTTTTAGTACCAAGCTCAACATTCTGAGCAAAAAATCAATTTGGGCTTTGGTATACACACCAGAGTATTCAGCCCAATATTTAACCGTAGCAAGGCCCATTTTGTGAAGAATACTCGTATATAATGACTGAACATCAAGAGTACACAGGTATGCATGCGAGGGAACACTTATATCATCCATCAATCTCAAAAATTCAGTACTGTCTTTGATACGGGCTCTAATAAAAGGTAACAATACCTTAAGTTTACTCTCTAAAAATATAGATAATGGCTCCAACAATGAATTCTTGCTAGATACTATAGGCCTACCTGGAGGATTTAAGATAGTTTTATGTATTTTAGGGAGTATATAAAATGTAGAAGGAACCATATCAGATACTATCAGTTGTTGACGAATATCTGTTGTTAACATCTCCTTATTAACTGCCTCTTCCAGAAATGCATCTACAGTAGCTTTAAAGCCATTACTAGGATCAAAGGGTAAGCTCATATAAGAAGTAGAATCATTCAATTGTCTAAGAACGTCTCTGTCATAATCTTTAGAATCCCAAATAACAATTGCCCCTCCTTTATCAGCTTTAACTATCACTATCCTATCATCATCCTGTAGTTTATGTAGAGCTTCTTTTTCTTGTTTATTTATATTAAAACCATAATTTCTAAATATAGTGTCTTGATTATTATGTAAATCATTTAACACTCGCTC